>NC_084564.2:32902500-33209500 GCF_033978685.3 Nerophis lumbriciformis | reverse complement strand
TCAGTAATGCGGACGCTGTATTGATCCGTTGTGGTGAAGAAGGAGCTGAGCCGGAAGGCAAAGCTCTCGATTTACCGGTCGATCTACGTTCCCATCCTCACCTATGGTCATGAGCTTTGTGTCATGGCCGAAAGGACAAAATCACGGGTACAAGCGGCCGAAATGAGTTTCCTCCGCCGGGTGGCGGGGCTCTCCCTTAGAGATAGGGTGAGAAGCTCTGTCATCCGGGAGGAGCTCAAAGTAAAGCCATTGCTCCTCCATTTCGAGAGGAGCCAGATGAGGTGGTTCGGGCATCTGGTCAGGATGCCACCCGAACGCCTCCCTAGGGAGGTGTTTCGGGCACGTCCGACCGGTAGGAGGCCCAGGAAGACCCAGGAAACGGGAAGCTTATCTCTCCCGGCTGGCCTGGGAACGCCCCAGGATCCCCCGGGACGAAGTGGCTGGGGGAGAGGAAAGTCTGGGCTTCCCTGCTTACGACCTGCTTGCGACCCGACCTCGGATAAGCGAAAGAAAATGGATGGCTGGATGGATGGAGTTATGTTTAAATAACTGTCATAAAGAGTAAAACCTCATTTTTGTATTTGTAAACCTTACCAAAACAACTGATTTTAGTAAAACTCACACAGATTCAATATTACAGGCATTTTTAGACATTTTGCTTATTTGGTGTAGGAATTATGATGGAATACAATGTTTTTGCTTATTTCGCATTATCTCAGGATTTTAAGAACTTTACTGTCATATTGAGGAAAACAAATACTTTTTGTGTTTGCAAGCCTTAAAAAAGCATATGTTTCGAGTAAAACTCACAAGAATGCCTCATTTCAGGCATTATTAGCCATTTTTTATGTGTAGTTTAGGCATACTTGCCAAGCCTCCTGGATTTTCCAGGAGACTCCCGAAATTCAGCGCCTCTCCCGAAAACCTCCCGGGACAAATTTTCTCCCAAAAATCTCCCGAAATTCAGGCTGATCTGAGTGAGGACAGCCTGTATTCACGTCTGCTTTCCCACGATATAAACAGCATGCCTGCCCAATCACGTTATAACTGTAGAATGATCGAGGGCGAGTTCTTGGTTTCTTATGTGGGTTTATTGTTAGGTAGTTTCATTAACGTCCTCCCAGCGCGGTAACAACACAAAACAACAGCAGTCACGTTTTCGTCTACCGTAAAGCAGTTTGTCTGCCGTAAACAGCAATGTTGTGACACACTTTAAACAGGGCAATACTGCCATCTACTGTACATGCATATGTGACAATAACATCCAGGGCTTTTAGAGAGTGCAGTGCACAACTGCGCACACAACAAGGAGACGAAGCAGAAGAACGCGGAAGATACAGCCATGGCGACGCCGACGACGAGTAAGATGAAGAAACACGCTTATAAGTTCCAAGCCGCAGCTGCGATTGGACCTGGATAGCCTCCGGGGAGAAGTAGTGGAATACCAAGTGCTTGGCAGTGAAGATCTTCCTCAGGAAGCAAAGATTGACCGGTTTTTGGCCATGCTCGGGAGGGATGGAAAATTCCAGACTCTCGTGCATTTGATGAAAGCACTTTTGTGCGTGCCACACAGCAATGCATCATCAGAGAGGGTGTTCAGCATGGTTATAAAAATAGTGACAGAGAATAGAACAAGGATGGACAATTCAACCCTTAACTCAACAATGAGTAGATGAGTGTTATGTGTGTGTATATGTGTAAATAAATGAAAACTGAAATTCAAGTATTTGTTTTATATATATATATATATATATATATATATATATATATATATATATATATATACATATATATATATATATATATATATATATATATATATATATATATATGTCTTATATCTCCTGATGATTGAGGGAACCCCTCATGAAACAGGCCTGTAGAGATGAAGTAGTCTTGTGATTTTTTTCCCCACACATACATATATATATATATATATATATATATATATATATATATATATATATATATATATATATAGCTAGAATTCACTGAAAGTCAAGTTTTTTTTATATATGTGTGTATATATATATATATATATATATATATATATATATATATATATATATATATATATATATATATATATATATATATATATATATAAATATATATATATGAAATACTTGACTTGGTGAATTCTAGCTCTAAATATACTCCTCCCCTCTTAACCCCACCCCCAACCACGCCCCCACCCCACCCCCGACCATGCCTTCCCCACCCCCACCTCCTGAAATCGGAGGTCTCAATGTTGGCAAGTATGAGTTTAGGAGTTATGTTTAAAAAACTGTCATAGTGAGTGTGGCAGTTACACTGTCATATTGAGTAAAAAAAACTAACTTGTGTCTTTGCAAACCTCACAAAAGAAAACGTTTCTAATAAAAATCACAAAGATACATTTCTTCACGCATTATTAGACATTTTTCATGTGTGGTTTAGGAGTTATGTTTAAATAACTGTCATATTGAGTGTGGCAGTTATACTGTCATTATGGATAAAACCTAATTTTGTATTTGCAAACCTTATAAAAACAACTGATTCTAGTAAAACATAGATTCAATTTTACAGGCATTTTTAGACATTTTACATGTTTGGTTTAGGAGTTGTGTTTGAATACATTTTTTATTGCTATTTTCGTTAGGGCAAGGCCGACCGGCAGGAAGCCACGGGGAAGACCCAGGACACATTGGGAAGACTATCATTCAAGTACCTTGGGGTGTGGGTGGACAATAAGCTGGACTGGACTGTTAACACAGACCACTTGTACAGGAAAGGACAGAGCTGTACTTCCTGAGGCGGCTGTCCTTTGTCCCACACGCCATTAGACTGTACAACTCTTCTCTGGGGGGAGGGGGGCTACTAGGATGACAGGGGATGCAAATCAATAAGAGTGCAATATTTTTTCAAAACATGGTCACTACTGCCTAGTTTCTCTTGTTATATTCTTATTTTACTGTTATATTTTTATTCTCATTGTTGCTTTTTATTTTTATTCTATTGTAATATGTTTCTATTTTGTTTCAATTTATACCCCCATTATTTACTTATCACTTTTTACAATTGTGTACACTACTGCTGGAATTTAAATTTTCCTGAGGGAACTCTCCTGAAGGAATCAATAAAGTACTATCTATCTATCTATCTATCTATCTATCTATCTATCTATTTATGTCTCCTGGCTGGCCTGTAAATGCCTCGGGATCCCCCGAGAAGAGCTGGACAAAGTGGCTGGGGAGAGGAAAGTCTGGGCTTCTCTGCTTAGGCTGCTGCCCCCGCAACCTGACCTCGGATAAGCAGGAAGAAAATGGATGGATTTAGTATGACAGTTATACTGTCATATTAAGTAAAAAACTAACTTGTGTCTTTGCAAACATTACAAAATATATTTTTTCTAGTAAAACTCACAAAGATACATAACTCAAGGCATTATTAGCCATTTTGCATGTGTGGTTTAGGACTTATGTTTAAATAATCGTCAGATTGAGTGTGACAGTATACTGTCATAGTGAGTAAAACCCATATTTTGTAATTGCAAACCTTATGAAAACAAATGATTCTACTAAAACTCACATGGATACAATATTACAGGCATTTTTAGACATAATGCATATTTGGTTTTGGAGTAATGTTTATATAACTTTCATATTTTGTATGACAGTAATACTGTCATATTGAATAAAAAAAACTAACTTGTATCTGTACAAACCTTAAAAAATATTTTTTTCCCCAGTAAAACTCACAAAGAGACATTTCTCCAGGTATTATTAGCCATTGTGCACATGTGGTTTAGGAGTTATGTTTAAATAAATGTCAAATTGAATGTGGCAGTTATACTGTTATTATGAGTAAAACCTAATTTTTGTAAATGTTAACCTTACCACAATACCTGATTCTGGTAAAACTCACATAGATTCAATATTACAGGCATTTTTAGACATTTTACATGTTTGGTTTAGAGTTGTGTTTGAATACATTTGTATTGCTTTTTTCATTAGGGCAAGTCCGACGGGCAGGAGGCCGCGGGGAAGACCCAGGACACATTGGGAAGACTATGTCTCCCGGCTGGGCTGTCGAACACCTCGGGATCCCCCGAGAAGAGCTGGAGGAAGTCGTTGGGGATAGGGAAGTCCGGGCTTCTCTGCTTAGGCTGCCGCCCCTGCAACCGGACCTCGGATAAGCGGAAGAAAATGGATGGATTTAGTATGACAGTTATACTGTCATATTAAGTAAAAAAAACTAACTTACAAAATATATTTTTTCTAGTAAATCTAACAAAGATACATTTCTCCAAGCATTATTAGTCATTATTAGATCAACAGGCGGATCGGTGCGGCGTCTTCAGTAATGCGGACGCTGTATCGATCCGTTGTGGTGAAGAAGGAGCTGAGCCGGAAGGCAAAGCTCTCAATTTACCGGTCGGTCTACGTTCCCATCCTCACCTATGGTCATGAGCTTTGGGTTATGACCGAAAGGACAAGATCACGGGTACAAGCGGCCGAAATGAGTTTCCTCCGCCGGGTGGCGGGGCTCTCCCTTAGAGATAGGGTGAGAAGCTCTGCCATCCGGGAGGAGCTCAAAGTAAAGCCGCTGCTCCTCCACATCGAGAGGAGCCAGATGAGGTGGTTCGGGCATCTGGTCAGGATGCCACCCGAACGCCTCCCTAGGGAGGTGTTTAGGGCACGTCCCACCGGTAGGAGGCCGCGGGGAAGACCCAGGACACGTTGGGAAGACTATGTCTCCCGGCTGGCCTGGGAACGCCTCGGGGTCCCACAGGAAGAGCTGGACGAAGTGGCTGGGGAGAGGGAAGTCTGGGCTTCCCTGCTTAAGCTGCTGCCCCCGCGACCCGACCTAGGATAAGCGGAGGAAGATGGATGGATGGATGGATTATTAGTCATTTTGCATTTGTTGTTTAGGAGTTATGTTTAAATAACTGTCATAGTGAGTAAAACCTAATTTTTGTATTTGCAAAAACCTTACAAAAACAACTGATTCTAGTAAAACTCACATGGATGCAATATTGCAGGCATTTTTAGACATGATGCATGTTTGATTTTGGAGTTGTGTTTATATAACTTTCATATTTAGTATTACAGTAACACTGTCATATTGAGTAAAAACAACTAACTTGTGTCGGTACAAACATTACGAAATATTTTTTTCCCAGTAAAACTCACAAAGAGACATTTCTCCAGGCATTAATAGCCATTGTGCATGCGTGGTTTAGGAGTTATGTTTAAATAGATGTCAAATTGAATGTGGCAGTTATACTGTCATTATGAGTGAAACCTAATTTTTGTAATTGTAAACCTTACCAAAATACCTGGTTCTGGTAAAACTCACATAGATTCAATATTACATGCATTTTTAGACGGATTGCATGTTTGGTTTTGGAGTTTTGATTATACAACTTTCATATTTAGTATGACAGTTATACTGTATATTACCATTGAGTAAAAAAAAACCTAACTTGTGTCTTTGCAAACCTTACAAACGATCGTTTTTCTAGTAAAGACTTAGACTTAGACTTAGACTTTCTTTTTATTGTCATTCAAATTTGAACTTTACAGCACAGATAAGAACGAAATGTCGTAGTGCAGGATAAAAAAGCAATAAGGTGCATATTTCGATACATAAATATATATAAATTATATATATATATATATATATATATATATATATATATATATATATATATATATATATATATATATATATATATATATATATATATAATAAATAAATATATATAAATATATATAAATAGATCAATAGATTACTGTGCAGATAAATATATTGCACTTTTTCCACATGCGCCCACGTTTATGGGTGTATGTTATATTGTTTATTTCATTCCAGCGAGTTAATTCATTTTGAGGGGAGTTGAGGAGATAATTTAATTATAATGCGTTCAAGAGTCTTACGGCCTGAGGGAAGAAGCTGCTACAGAAGCTTCGGAGGCTGCGGAACCTCTTTCTAGAGTCCAGCAGTGAAAACTGTCCTTGGTGGGGGTGGGAGGAGTCTTTGCAAATTTTCTGAGCCCTGGTCAGGCAGCACTTTTTGCGATCTCCTGGATAGGAGGAAGAGGAGTCCTGATGATCTTTTCCGCCGTCCTCACCACTCTCTGGAGATACTTCCAGTCTGAGGCACTGCAGGCTCCAGTCCAGACAGAGATGCTGTTGGTCAGCAGGCTCGCTATAACAACGATACATCTCTCCAAGCATTATTAGCTATTTTGCATTTGTTGTTTAGGAGTTATGTTTAAATAACTGTCAAAGTAAATAAAACCTAATTTTGGTATTTGAAAACCTTACAAAAACAACTGATTCTAGTAAAACTCACACAGATACAATATTACAGGCATTTTTAGACATAATACATGTTTGGTTTTGGAGTAATGTTTGGCGCAGTGGAAGAATGGCCGTGCGCGACCCGAGGGTCCCTGGTTCAATCCCCACCTAGTACCAACCTCGTCATGTCCGTTGTGTCCTGAGCAAGACACTTCACCCTTGCTCCTGATGGGTACTGGTTAGCGCCTTGCATGGCAGCTCCCTCCATCAGTGTGTGAATGAGTAAATGTGGAAGTAGTGTCAAAGCGCTTTGAGTACCTTGAAGGTAGAAAAGCGCTATACAAGTACAACCCATTTATTTATTTATATATAGTATGACAGCTATACTGTAATATTGAGTAAAAAAACTAACTTGTGTCTTTACAAACCTTACACAATATATTTTTTCTAGTAAAACTCACAAAGAGACATTTCCCCAGGAATTATTAGCCATTGTGCATGTGTGGTTTAGGAGTTATGTTTAAATAAATGTCAAATTGAACGTGGCAGGTATACTGTCATGAGTAAAACCTAATTTTTGTAATTGTAAACCTTACCAAAATACCTGATTCTGGTAAAACTCACATAGATTGAATATTACATGCATTTTTAGACGGATTGCTTGTTTGGTTTTGGAGTTATGTTTTTACAACTTTCATATTTAGTACGACAGTTATACTGTCATATTGAGTAAAAAAAACTAATAACTTGCGTCTTTGCAAACCTTACAAAAGATCATTATTCTGGTAAAGACTTAGACTTTCTTTTCATTGTCATTCAAATTTGAACTTTACAGCATAGATAACACAATTTCGTTACATAAGCTCATGGTAGTGCAGGATAAAAAAGCAATAAGGTGCATATATAAATAAATAAATATAAATAATATATAAATATACATATAAAATAAATAAATATACTTAAATATATATAAATAAATAAAAAGATTATTGTGCAGATAAATATATTGCACTTTTTCCACATGCGCCCACGTTTATGGGTGTATGTTATATTGGTTTTTTTTTATTCCAGCGAGTTAATCCATTTTGAGGGGAGTTGAGGGGATAATTTAATTATAATGCGTTCAAGAGTCTTACGGCCTGAGGGAAGAAGCTGGAGGTTCTGCTTCGGAGGCTGCGGAACCTCTTTCTAGAGTCCAGCAGTGAAAACAGTCCTTGGTGGGGGTGGGAGGAGTCTTTGCAAATTTTCTGAGCCCTGGTCAGGCAGCGCTTTTTGCGATCTCCTGGATAAGAGGAAGAGGATTCCTGAAGATCTTTTCCGCCGTCCTCACCACTCTCTGGAGAGACTTCCAGTCTGAGGCACTGCAGGCTCCAGTCCAGACAGAGATGCTGTTGGTCAACAGGCTCTCTATAACAAAGATACAGTTCTCCAAGCATTATTAGCTATTTGCATTTGTTGTTTAGGATTTATGTTTAAATAACTGTCATAGTGAGTAAAACCAAAATTTTGTATTTGCAAACCTTACAAAAACAATTGATTCTAGTAAAACTCACAGATACAATATCACAGGCATTTTTAGACATAATGCATGTTTGGTTTTGGAGTTGTGTTTATATAACTTTCATATTTAGTATTACAGTAATACTGTCATATTGAGTAAAAAAAAAACAACTAACTTGTGTCTTTACAAACCTTACAAAATATTTTTCCCAGTAAAACTCAAAGATACATTTCTACAGGCATTATTAGCCATTTTGCATGTGCGGTTTAGGATTTATGTTTAAATAACTGTCATATTGAGTGTGACAGTAAAGTCATAGTGAGTAAAACAAACTAACTTGTGTCTTTGCAATGCTTACAAAAGAAAATGTTACTAGTAAAACTCACAAAAGATACATTTCTTCATGCATTATTAGAAAATGTTCATGTGTAGTTTAGGAGTTATGTTTTAATAACTGTCAAATTGAGTGTGGCAGTTATACTGTCATTAAGTGTTAAACCTAATTTTTGTATTTGCAAACCTTACAAAAACAACTGATTCTAGTAAAACTCACATAGATTCAATATTGCAGGCATTTTAGACATTTCACATGTTTGGTTTAGGAGTTGTGTTTGAATACATTTTAATTGCTTTTTTCGTTTGGGCAAGTCCGACCGGCAGGAGGCCACGGGGAAGCCCCAGGACACATTGGGAAGACTATGTCAGCCGGCTGGCCTGGGAACGCTTCGGGATCCCCCGAGAAGAGCTGGACGAAGTGGCTGGGGAGAGGGAAGTCTGGGCTTCTCTGCTTAGGCTGCTGCCCCCGCAACCCGACCTCGGATAAGCGGAAGAAAATGGATACATTTAGTATGACAGTTATACTATTATATTGAGTAAAAAAACTAAGTTGTGTCTTTAAAAAACCTTACAAATTATATGTTTTCTAGTAAAACTCACAAAGATACATCTCCAGGCATTATAAGCCATTTTGCATGTGGTTTAGGGGTTATGTTTAAATAACTGCTATATTGAATGTGGCAGTTATACTGTCATTATGAGTAAAACCTAATTTTTGTAATTGTAAACCTTACCAAAATACCTGATTCTGGTAAAACTCACATAGATTCAATATTACAGGCATTTTTAGACGGATTGCATGTGTAGTTTTGAAATTATGTTTATACAACTCTCTTATTTAGTATGACAGTGATACTATCATATTGAGTAAAAAAAAACTAACTTGTGTCTTTGCAAACCTTACAAAAGAACATTTTAGTAAAACTCAAAGATACATCTCCAGGCATTATTAGCCATGTTGCATTTGTTGTTTAGGAGTTATGTTTAAATAACTGTCATATTAAATGTAACAGTATACTCTCAAACCTAATTTTTGTATTTGCAAACCTTACAAAAACAACTGATTCTAGTAAAACTCACATGCATTCAATATTACAGTTATTTTTAGACATTTTGCCTGTTTGGTTTAGAAATTATGATGGAATACATTTGTATTGCTTTTTTCGCATTATCTCAGGATTTTAGGAATATTACGGTCATATTGAGTAGAAAACTACTTTTTGTGTTTGCAAGCCTTAAAAAAGCACATGTTTCGAGTAAAACTCACAATAATGCATTATTTCAGGCAATATTAGCTCATTTTTATGTGTAGTTTAGGAGTTATGTTTATTTACTGTCATATTGAGTGTACATTGTCATGGTGAAAAAAAAACTATTTTTTTTATTTGCAAAAATTTCAAACACAACCGATTCTAGTAAAACTCACATGGATTCAATATTACAGGCATTTTCACACATTTTGCATGTTTGATTTAGGAAATATGATTGAATATATTTTCAATGCTTTTTTCGCATTATCTCAGGAGTATAGGAATATTACTGTCATATTGAGTAAAAAACTACTTTTTGTATTTGCAAGATTTGAAAAAGCATATGTTTCGAGTAAAACTCCGTAGAATGCATTATTTGAGGCATCATTAGACATTTTGCATGTGTAGTTAGGAGTTATTTTTAAATAACTTTCATATTGAGTGTGACAGTATACTGTCATAGTTAGTAAAACTTAATTTTTGTATGTGCAAACCTTATAAAAACATCTGATTCTAGTAAAACTCACATGGATTTAATATTACAGGCATTTTTAGACATTTTGCATTGTTGGTTTAGGAATTATGTTGGAATACATTTTTATTGCTTTTTTTGCATTATCTCAGGATTTAAGAACATTACTGTCATATTGAGTAAAAAACTACTTTTTGTGTTTGCAAGCCTTAAAAAAGCATATGTTTCGAGTAAAACTCACAATAATGCATTATTTCAGGCAATATTAGCTCATTTTTATGTGTAGTTTAGGAGTTATGTTTATTTACTGTTATATTGAGTGTACTTGTCATGGTGGAAAAAACCTAATTTTTTTATTTGCAAAATTTTCAAACACAACCGATTCTAGTAAAACTCACATGGATTCAATATTACAGGCATTTTTACAAATTTTGCATGTTTAGTTTAGAAATTATGATTGAATACATTTTTATTGCTTTTTTCGCATTATCTCAGGATTTTAAGAACAATACTGTCATATTGAGTAAAACAAATACTTTTTGTGTTTGCAAGCCTTAAGAAAGCATATGTTTCGAGGAAAACTCCCAAGGATCCAATATTTCAAACAATATTAGCCATTTTGCATGAGTAGTTTAGGAGTTATGATTACAAAACTGTCATATTGAGTGTGACAGTTTACTTTCATAAAGAGTAAAACCTAATTTTTTTTTTTGCAAACCTTACTAAAACAACTGATTCTAGTAAAACTCACATGGATTCAACAATACAGGCATTTTTACACATTTTGCATGTTTAAGTTAGAAATTATGATTGAATACATTTGTATTGCTTTTTTTGCATTATCTCAGGATTTAAAGAACATTACTGTCATATTGAGTAAAAACTACTTTTTGTGTTTGCAATCCTTAAGAAAGCATATGTTTCGAGGAAAACTCACAAGAATGCATTATTTCAAACATTATTAGCCATTTTGCATGAGTAGTTTAGGAGTTATGATTAAAAAATTGTCATATTGAGTGTGACAGTTTACTTTCATAAAGAGTAAAACCTATATTTTGTTTTTGCAAAATTTACTAAAACAACTGATTCTAGTAAAACTCACATGGATTTAATTGACAGGCATTTTTAGACATTTTGCATTGTTGGTTTAGGATTTATGTTGGAATACATTTTTATTGCTTTTTTCGCATTATCTCAGAATTTTAAGAACATTACTGTCATATTGAATAAAAACTACTTTTTGTGTTGTCATGTTGTCATGGTGAAAAAAACCAAATTTTTGTATTTGCAAAAATTTCAAACACAACCTAATCTAGTAAAGATCACATGGATTCAATATTACAGGCATTTTTACACATTTTGCATGTTTGATTTAGAAAATATGATTGAATATATTTTCATTGCTTTTTTCGCATTATCTCAGTATTTTAGGAATATTACTGTCATATTGAGTAAAAAGCTACTTTTTGTTTGCAAGATTTGAAAAAGCATATGTTTCGAGTAAAACTCCGTAGAATGCATTATTTGAGGCATCATTAGACATTTTGCATGTGTAGTTTAGGAGTTATGATTAAATAAATGTCATATTGAGTGTGGCAGTTGACTTTCTTTAAGAGTAAAACCTAATTTTTGTTTTTGCAAACCTTACTAAAACAACTGATTCTAGCTAAACTCACATGGATTCAATAATACAGGCATTTTTACACATTTTGCATGTTTAGTTTATAAATTATGATTGAATACATTTTTATCGCTTTTTTCGCATTATCTCAGGATTTTAAGAACATTACTGTCATATTGAGTAAAAAAAATACTTTTTGTGTTTGCAAGCCTTAAAAAGAATATGTTTCGAGGAAAACTCCCAAGAGTCCATTATTTCAAACATTATTAGCCATTTTGCATGAGTAGTTTAGGAGTTATGATTAAAAAACTGTCATTTTGAGTGTGACAGTTTACTTTCATAAAGAGTAAAACCTAAGTTTTGTTTTTGCAAACTTCACTAAAACAACTGATTCTAGTAAAACTCACATGGATTCAATAATACAGGCATTTTTACACATTTTGCATGTTTAGTTTAGAAATTATGATTGAATACATTTTTATGGCTTTTTTCGCATTATCTCAGGATTTCAAGAACATTACTGTCATATTGAGTAAAAAAATACTTTTTGTGTTTGCAAGCCTTAAGAAAGCATATGTTTCGAGGAAAACTCCCAAGGATCCATTATTTCAAACATTATTAGCCATTTTGCATGAGTGGTTTAGGAGTTATGATTAAAAAATTGTCATATTGAGTGTGACAGTTTACTTTCATAAAGAGTAAAACCTAATTTTTGCTTTTGCAAACCTTATTAAAACAACTGATTCTAGTGAAACTCACAAGGATATAATATTACTGGCATTTTTAGACATTTTGCATTGTTGGTTTAGGAATTATGTTGGAATACATTTTTATTGCTTTTTTCGCATTATCTCAGAATTTTAAGAACATTACTGTAATATTGAGTAAAAAAATAATTTTTGTGATTGCAAGCCTTAAGAAAGCATATGTTTCAAGGAAAACTCCCAAGGATCCATTATTTCAAACATTATTAGCCATTTTGCATGAGTAGTTTAGGAGTTATGATTAAAAAACTGTCATATTGAGTGTGACGTTTACTTTCATAAAGAGTAAAACCTAATTTTTGTTTTTGCAAACTTTACTAAAACAACTGATTCTAGTAAAACTCACATGGATTCAATAATACAGGCATTTTTACACATTTTGCATGTTTGGTTTAGAAATTATGATTGAATACATTTTTATTGCTTTTTTCGCATTATCTCAGGAATTGAAGAACATTACTGTCATATTGAGTAAAAAAATACATTTTGTGTTTGCAAGCCTTAAAAAAAGCACATGTTTCGAGGAAAACTCCCGAGGATCCATTATTTCAAACATTATTAGCCATTTTGCATTAATAGTTTAGGAGTTTTGATTAAAAAACTGTCATATTGCTTGTGACAGTTTACTTTCATAAAGAGTAAAACCTAATTTTTGTTTTTGCAAACCTTACTAAAACAACTGATTCTAGTAAAACTCACATGGATATAATATTACAGAAATTTTTAGACATTTCGCATTGTTGGTTTAGGAATTATGTTGGAATACATTTATTGCTTTTTTCGCATTATCTCAGAATTTTAAGAACATTACTGTCATATTGAGTAAAAAACTACTTTTTGTGTTTGCAAGCCTTAAAAAAGCATATGTTTCGAGTAAAACTCACAAGAATGCATTATTTCAGGCAATATTAGCTCATTTTTATGTGTAGTTTAGGAGTTACGTTTAACTTACTGTCATATTGAGTGTACATTGTCATGGTGAAAAAAACCTAATTTTTCTAATTGCAAACCTTTCAAACACAACTGATTCTAGTAGGACATACATTGATTCAATATTACAGGCATTTTTACACATTTTGCATGTTTGGTTTAGGAATTCTAATGGAATACATTTTTTTTTTGCTTTTTTCGTATTATCTCAGGATTTTAAGAACATTACTGTCATATTGAGTAAAAAACTACTTTTTGTGTTTGCAAGATTTAAAAAAGCATATGTTTCGAGGAAAACTCCTAAGGATGCATTATTTCAGGCATCAATAGCCATTTTGCTTGTGTGGATTAGGAGTTTTTAAATAACTGTCATATTGCGTGTGGCAGTTATACTGTCATTATGAGTAAAACCTAATTTTTGTATTTTTAAACCTTAAAACCTCCTGATTCTAGTAAAATTCACAAAGATACAATATTACATGTTTTTTTTAGACATAATGCAGGTTTGGTTTTGGAGTTAGGTTTATAACTTTTCATATTTAGTATGACAGTTATACTGTCATATTAAGTAAAAAAAAAAAAAAAAAGACGTGTCTTTGCAAACCTTACAAAATATTTATTTCCAGTAAAACTCACAAAGATACATTTCTCTTATTAGCCATTTTGCATGTGTGGTTTCGGAATTATGTTTAAATAACTGTCAGATACAGAGACAGAGACAGTATACATGGGGAAGGCGTGGCGCAGTTGGGAGAGTGGCCGTTCCAGCAACCTGAGGGTTCTTGGTTCGATCCCCAACTTCTATCAACCTCGTCACGTCCGTTGTGTCCTTGAGGGAGACACTTTATCCTTGCTCCTGATGGGTTGTGGTTAGGGCCTTGCATGCCAGCTTCCGCCATCAGTGTGTGAATGTGTGTGTGAATGGATGAATGTAAAAATAGTGTCAAAGCGCTTTGTGTACCTTGAAGGTAGAAAAGCGCTATACAAGTATAGCCCATTTACCATAGTGAGTAAAACCAAATGTTTGTATTTACAAACCTTACAAAAACAACCCATTCTAGTAAAAGTCACACAGATACAATATTTTAGGCATTTTTAGGCATGTTTGGTTTTGGAGTTATGTTTATATAACCTCCTTTCTGAGCCGCCACCTTATCGTGGTAGAGGAGTTTGCGGGGCCCACTGATCCTAGGAGCTATGCTGTCTGTGGGCTTCTATGCCCCCTCGTAGGCTCTCCCAAGACAAATAGGTCCTAGGTGAGGGATCAGACAAAGAGCAGCTCAAAGACCTTTATGAAAAGTACAAATCGAGGTCCTAGATTTTTCCTCGCCCGGACGCGGGTCACCGTGGCTCCCCTGTGGAGCCAGGCCCAGAGGTGGGGCACGATGGCGAGCGCCTGTCGGCTGGCTCAGCTCAATGAAGCAACGTGGTTCCCTCCTCCAATGGGCTCACCACTCATGGGCTGGGTTATAGAGGTCGGGTGCAGTGTGAGCTGAGCGGCAGCCGAAGGCAGGGCACTTGGCGGTCCGATCATCGACTACATAAGCTAGCTCTTCTGACGTGAAATGTCACCTCGCTGGGAGGGAAGGAGCCTGAGCTGGTGTGCGAGGTGGAGAAGTTCCAGCTAGATATAGTTGGACTCACTTCGACGCACAGGAACCTGTTCTCTCGAGAGGGGCTGGACTCTCTTCCACTATGGCGTTGCAAGCAATGAGAGGCTGGGGTGGCAATTCTTGTTGTCGTCCCGGCTCAAAGACAAGAGTATGGGGTATCGGACTTTCTGATTGTGGCGGGTCGCTCCCTGTATGATCAGTGTAGGGCAGCCTTGGTCCGCCAAGGCTGCCCTTTGACACCGATTCTGTTGTTAACTTTTATGGACAGAATTGCAGTCATGGCGTTGAGGGGATCCGGTTTGGTGGTTGCAGGATCAGGTCTCTGCTTTTTGCAGTTGATGTGGTCCTGATGGCTTCAACTGGCCAGGATCTCCAGCTCTCATTGGATGGCCAAGTATGAAGCGACTGGGATGAGAATCAGCACCTCCAAGTCCGAGTCCATGGTTCTCGCCCGGTAAAGGGTGGGGTGCCATTTCCAGGTTGAGGAGGCGATGGCACATACTAGATGGCCCCAAGTGGAGGAGTTCAAGTACCTAGGAGTCTTGTTCACGAGTGAGGGAAGAGTGGATCATGAGATCCACAGGCGGATCGGTGCGGCGTCTTCAGTAATGAGGACGCTATATCGATCCATTGTGGTGAAGAAGGAGCTGAGCCAGAATTAAAAGCTATAAATTTACCGGTCGATCTACATTCCCATCCTGCACCATGGTCATGGTTATGACCGAAAAGACAAGATCCCAGGTACAAGCGGCCAAATTGAGTTTCCTCCGCCGGGTGGCGGGTCTCTCCCTTAGAGATAGGATAAGAAGCTCTGTCATCCGGGAGGAACTAAGAGTAAAGCGCTGCTCCTCCACATTGAGAGGAGCCAGATGAGGTGGTTCGGGCATCTGCTCAGGATGCCACCCGAACGCCTCCCGAGGGAGGTGTTTAGGGCAAGTCCGACCGGCAGGAGGCCACGGGGAAGACCCAGGACACATTGGGAAGATTATGTCTCCCGGCTGGCCTGGGAACGCCTCAGGATCCCCCGAGAAGAGCTGGAAGAAGTGGCTGGGGAGAGGGAAGTCTGGGCTTCTCTGTTTAGGCTGCTGCCCCCGCAACCCGACCTCGGTTAAGCGGAAGAAAATGGATGGATTTAGTAACGACAACAAAAAATGATTCTAGTAAAACTCACATGGATACAATTTTACAGGTATTTTTAGACATAATGCATGTTTGGTTTTGGAATTATGTTTATATAACTTTCATATGTATTATGACAGTCATACTGTCATCTTGAGTAAAACTAACTTGTGTCTTTACAAACATTACAAACTATGTTTTTCCAGTAAAACTCACAAAAATAATGTTTTCCAGGCATTATTAGACATTTTTCATGTGTGGTTTAGGAAATATGTTTAAATAACTGTCATATTGAATGTGGCAGTTATACTGTTAATATGTGTAAAACCAAATTTTTGTATTTGCAAACCTTACAAAAACAACTGATTCTAGTAAAACTCACATAGATTCAATATTACAGGCATTTTTAGATATTTCACATATTTGAATACATTTTTATTGCTTTTTTCGTTAGGGCAAGTCCGATCGGCAGGAGGCCACGAGGAAGACCCAGGACACATTGGGAAGACTATGTCTCAGGCTGGCCTGGGAACGCCTCGGGATCCCCCGAGAAGAGCTGGACAAAGTGGCTGGGGCTTCTCTGCTTAGGCTGCTGCCCCCGCAACCTGACCTCGGATAAGCGGAAGAAAATGGATGGATTTAGTATGACAGTTATACTGTCATATTGAGTAAAAAAACTGTTTTTCATAGATTCAATATTACAGGCATCTTTAGATGGATTGCATGTTTGGTTTTGGAGATATGTTTATACAACTTTCATATTTAGTATGACAGTTATACTGTCATATTGAGTAAAAAAAACAAAAAAACTTGTGTCTGCAAACCTTACAAAAGATTATTATTCTAGTAAAACTAACAAAGATACATTTTTCCAAGCATTATTAGCATTTGTTGTTTTGGAGTTATAATGCTTGCGTTGAGAGGCGACGGGCTCGGGTGGCAATTCTTGTTGCCCCCCGGCTCAAAGCCTGCACGTTGGAGTTCAACCCAGTGGACCAGTGGGTAGCTTTCCTCCGCCTTCGGGTGGGGGGACGGGTCCTGACTGTTGTTTGGCCTTACGCGCCAAACGGCAGCTCAGAGTACCCACCCTTTTTGGATTCACTCGAGGGAGTACTGGAAAGTGCTCCACCGGGTGATTCCCTCGTTCTACTGGGGGCCTTCAATGCTCATCTTGGCAACAACAGTGAAACCTGGAGAGGCGTGATTGGGAAAAATGGCCGCCCGGATCTGAACCCGAGTGGTGTTTTGTTATTGGACTTTTGTGCTCGTCACAGATTGTCAATAACAAACACCAAGTTCAAACATAAGGGTGTCCATATGTGCACTTGGCACCAAGACACCCTAGGCCACAGTTCCATGATCGATTTTGTAGTTGTGTCATCGGATTTGCGGTCTCATGTTTTGGACACTCGGGTGAAGAGAGGGGCGGAGCTTTCTACCGATCACCACCTGGTGGTGAGTTGGCTGCGATGGTGGGGGAGGATGCCTGACAGACCTGGCAGGCCCAAACGCATTGTGAGGGTTTGCTGGGAACGCCTCCGGAAGAACTTTGAACATGTCACGAGGGAGGCGCTGGACATTGAGTCTGAGTGGACCATGTTCCGTGCCTCTCTTGTCGAGCCGGCTGATTGGAGCTGTGGCCGCAAGGAGTTTGGTGCCTCTCGTGGCGGTAATCCTAGAACCCGCTGGTGGACACCAGCAGTGAGGGATGCCGTCAAGCTGAAGAAAGAGCCTATCGGGTCCTTTTGGCTCATGGGACTCCAGAGGCAGCCGACAGGCCAAGCGAAGTGCGGCTTCAGCGGTCGCAGAGCCAAAAACTCGGACATGGGAGGAGTTTGGAGAAGCCATGGAAAACGACTTCCAGACGGCTTCGAAGCGATTCTGGACCACCATCCGCCGGCTCAAGGGGGGGCAGCAGTGCACTGTAACACCGTGTATGGTGAGGATGGTGCGCTGCTGACCTCTACTGCAGCTGTTATTGATCGGTGGAGGGAATACTTCGAAGACCTCCTTAATCCCACCAACATGTCTTCCTATGAGGAAGCAGTGCCTGGGGAATCTGTGGTGGGCTCTCCTATTTCTGGGGCTGAGGATGCCAAGGTAGTTAAAAAGCTCCTCAATGGCAACGCCCTGGGGGTGGATGAGATCCGTCCGGAGTTCCTTAAGGCTCTGGATGCTGTGGGGCTGTCTTGGTTAACAAGACTCTGCAACATCGCGTGGACATCGGGGGCGGTACTTCTGGATTGGGAGACCGGGGTGGTGGTTCCTCTCTTTAAGAAGGGGAACCAGAGGGTGTGTTTCAACACTCCTCAGTCTTCCCGGTAAGGTCTATTCATGTGTACTGGAGAAGAGGCTAGTCGAACCTCGGATTCAGGAGGAACAGTGTGGTTTACGTCCTGGTCGTGGAACTGCGGACCAGCTTTATACTCTCGGCAGGGTCCTTGAGGGTGCATGGGAGTTTGCCCAACCAGTCTACATGTGCTTTATGGACTTGGAGAAGGCATTCGACCATTTACCCCTGGAAGTCCTGTGGGGAGTGCTTAGAGAGTATGGGGTAACGGACTGTCTTATTGTGGCGGTTCGCTCCCTTTGCAAGAGTCAGAGCTTGGTCCGCATTGCCGGCAGTAAGTCGGACCCGTTTCCAGTGAGGGTTGGACTCCGCCAAGGCTGCCCTTTGTCACCGATTCTGTTCATAACCTTTATGGACAGAATTTCTAGGCGCAGTCAGGGCGTTGAGGGGATCCGGTTTGGTGTCTGCAGGATTAGGTCTCTGCTATTTGCAGATGATGTGGTCCTGATGGCTTCATCTGGCCAAGATCTTCAGCCCTCACTGGATCGGTTCGCAGACGAGTGTGAAGTGACTGGGATGTGAATCAGCACCTCCAAGTCCGAGTCCATGGTTCTCGCCCGGAAAAGGGTGGAGTGCCATCTCCGGGTTGGGGAGGAGATCTTGCCCCAAGTGGAGGAGTTCAAGGACCTCAGAGTCTTGTTCACGAGTGAGGGAAGAGTGGATCGTGAGATCGACAGGCGGAACGGTGCGGCGTCTTCAGTAATGCGGACGCTGTATTGATCCGTTGTGGTGAAGAAGGAGCTGAGCCGGAAGGCAAAGCTCTCGATTTACCGGTCGATCTACGTTCCCATCCTCACCTATGGTCATGAGCTTTGTGTCATGGCCGAAAGGACAAAATCACGGGTACAAGCGGCCGAAATGAGTTTCCTCCGCCGGGTGGCGGGGCTCTCCCTTAGAGATAGGGTGAGAAGCTCTGTCATCCGGGAGGAGCTCAAAGTAAAGCCATTGCTCCTCCATTTCGAGAGGAGCCAGATGAGGTGGTTCGGGCATCTGGTCAGGATGCCACCCGAACGCCTCCCTAGGGAGGTGTTTCGGGCACGTCCGACCGGTAGGAGGCCCAGGAAGACCCAGGAAACGGGAAGCTTATCTCTCCCGGCTGGCCTGGGAACGCCCCAGGATCCCCCGGGACGAAGTGGCTGGGGAGAGGAAAGTCTGGGCTTCCCTGCTTACGACCTGCTTGCGACCCGACCTCGGATAAGCGAAAGAAAATGGATGGCTGGATGGATGGAGTTATGTTTAAATAACTGTCATAAAGAGTAAAACCTCATTTTTGTATTTGTAAACCTTACCAAAACAACTGATTTTAGTAAAACTCACACAGATTCAATATTACAGGCATTTTTAGACATTTTGCTTATTTGGTGTCGGAATTATGATGGAATACAATGTTTTTGCGTATTTCGCATTATCCAGGATTATAAGAACTTTACTGTCATATTGAGGAAAACAAATACTTTTTGTGTTTGCAAGCCTTAAAAAAGCATATGTTTCGAGTAAAACTCACAAGAATGCCTTATTTCAGGCATTATTAGCCATTTTTTATGTGTAGTTTAGGCATACTTGCCAAGCCTCCTGGATTTTCCAGGAGACTCCCGAAATTCAGCGCCTCTCCCGAAAACCTCCCGGGACAAATTTTCTCCCAAAAATCTCCCGAAATTCAGGCTGATCTGAGTGAGGACAGCCTGTATTCACGTCTGCTTTCCCACGATATAAACAGCATGCCTGCCCAATCACGTTATAACTGTAGAATGATCGAGGGCGAGTTCTTGGTTTCTTATGTGGGTTTATTGTTAGGTAGTTTCATTAACGTCCTCCCAGCGCGGTAACAACACAAAACAACAGCAGTCACGTTTTCGTCTACCGTAAAGCAGTTTGTCTGCCGTAAACAGCAATGTTGTGACACTCTTTAAACAGGGCAATACTGCCATCTACTGTACATGTATATGTGACAATAACATCCAGGGCTTTTAGAGAGTGCAGTGCACAACTGCGCACACAACAAGGAGACGAAGCAGAAGAACGCGGAAGATACAGCCATGGCGACGCCGACGACGAGTAAGATGAAGAAACACGCTTATAAGTTCCAAGCCACAGCTGCGATTGGACCTGGATAGCCTCCGGGGAGAAGTAGTGGAATACCAAGTGCTTGGCAGTGAAGATCTTCCTCAGGAAGCAAAGATTGACCGGTTTTTGGGATGGAAAATTCCAGACTCTCGTGCATTTGATGAAAGCACTTTTGTGCGTGCCACACAGCAATGCATCATCAGAGAGGGTGTTCAGCATGGTTATAAAAATAGTGACAGAGAATAGAACAAGGATGGACAATTCAACCCTTAACTCAACAATGAGTAGATGAGTGTTATGTGTGTGTATATGTGTAAATAAATGAAAACTGAAATTCAAGTATTTGTTTTATATATATATATATATATATATATATGTCTTATATCTCCTGATGATTGAGGGAACCCCTCATGAAACAGGCCTGTAGAGATGAAGTAGTCTTGTGATTTTTTCCCCCACACATACATATATATATATATATATATATATATATATATATATATATATATATACATATATATATATATATATATATATATATATATATATATATATATATATATATATATATATATATATATATAAATATATAGCTAGAATTCACTGAAAGTCAAGTTTTTTTTATATATGTGTGTATCTTATATCTCCTGATGATTGAGGGAACCCCTCATGAAACAGGCCTGTAGAGATGAAGTAGTCTTGTGATTTTTTCCCCCACACATACATATATATATATATATATATATATATATATATATATATATATATATATATATATATATATATATATATATATATATATATATATATATATAGCTAGAATTCACTGAAAGTCAAGTTTTTTTTATATATGTGTGTATATATATATATATATATATATATATATATATATATATATATATATATATATATATATATATATATATATATATACATATATATATATATATATATATATATATGAAATACTTGACTTGGTGAATTCTAGCTCTAAATATACTCCTCCCCTCTTAACCCCACCCCCAACCACGCCCCCACCCCACCCCCGACCATGCCTTCCCCACCCCCACCTCCTGAAATCGGAGGTCTCAATGTTGGCAAGTATGAGTTTAGGAGTTATGTTTAAAAAACTGTCATAGTGAGTGTGGCAGTTACACTGTCATATTGAGTAAAAAAAACTAACTTGTGTCTTTGCAAACCTCACAAAAGAAAACGTTGCATGTTTGATTTAGAAAATATGATTGAATATATTTTCATTGCTTTTTTTGCATTATCTCAGTATTTTAGGAATATTACTGTCATATTGAGTAAAAAGCTACTTTTTGTTTGCAAGATTTAAAAAAGCATATGTTTCGAGTAAAACTCCGTAGAATGCATTATTTGAGGCATTTTTAGACATGATGCATGTTTGATTTTGGAGTTGTGTTTATATAACTTTCATATTCAGTATTACAGTAACACTGTCATATTGAGTAAAAACAACTAACTTGTGTCGGTACAAACATTACGAAATATTTTTTTTCCAGTAAAACTCACAAAGAGACATTTCTCCAGGCATTAATAGCCATTGTGCATGCGTGGTTTAGGAGTTATGTTTAAATAGATGTCAAATTGAATGTGGCAGTTATACTGTCATTATGAGTGAAACCTAATTTTTGTAATTGTAAACCTTACCAAAATACCTGGTTCTGGTAAAACTCACATAGATTCAATATTACATGCATTTTTAGACGGATTGCATGTTTGGTTTTGGAGTTTTGATTATACAACTTTCATATTTAGTATGACAGTTATACTGTATATTACCATTGAGTAAAAAAAACCTAACTTGTGTCTTTGCAAACCTTACAAACGATCGTTATTCTAGTAAAGACTTAGACTTAGACTTAGACTTTCTTTTTATTGTCATTCAAATTTGAACTTTACAGCACAGATAAGAACGAAATGTCGTAGTGCAGGATAAAAAAGCAATAAGGTGCATATTTCGATACATAAATATATATAAATAATATATAAATACTATATATATATATATATATATATATACATATATATATATATATATATATATATATATATATATATATATATATATATATATATATATATATATATATAATAAATAAATATATATAAATATATATAAATAGATCAATAGATTACTGTGCAGATAAATATATTGCACTTTTTCCACATGCGCCCACGTTAATGGGTGTATGTTATATTGTTTATTTCATTCCAGCGAGTTAATTAATTTTGAGGGGAGTTGAGGAGATAATTTAATTATGATGCGTTCAAGAGTCTTACGGCCTGAGGGAAGAAGCTGCTACAGAAGCTTCGGAGGCTGCGGAACCTCTTTCTAGAGTCCAGCAGTGAAAACTGTCCTTGGTGGGGGTGGGAGGAGTCTTTGCAAATTTTCTGAGCCCTGGTCAGGCAGCACTTTTTGCGATCTCCTGGATAGGAGGAAGAGGAGTCCTGATGATACTTCCAGTCTGAGGCACTGCAGGCTCCAGTCCAGACAGAGATGCTGTTGGTCAGCAGGCTCGCTATAACGATACATCTCTCCAAGCATTATTAGCTATTTTGCATTTGTTGTTTAGGAGTTATGTTTAAATAACTGTCAAAGTAAATAAAACCTAATTTTGGTATTTGAAAACCTTACAAAAACAACTGAATCTAGTAAAACTCACACAGATACAATATTACAGGCATTTTTAGACATAATACATGTTTGGTTTTGGAGTAATGTTTGGCGCAGTGGAAGAATGGCCGTGCGCGACCCGAGGGTCCTTGGTTCAATCCCCACCTAGTACCAACCTTGTCATGTCCGTTGTGTCCTGAGCAAGACACTTCACCCTTGCTCCTGATGGGTGCTGGTTAGCGCCTTGCATGGCAGCTCCCTCCATCAGTGTGTGAATGAGTAAATGTGGAAGTAGTGTCAAAGCGCTTTGAGAACCTTGAAGGTAGAAAAGCGCTATACAAGTACAACCCATTTATTTATTTATATATAGTATGACAGCTATACTGTTATATTGAGTAAAAAAACTAACTTGTGTCTTTACAAACCTTACACAATATATTTTTTCTAGTAAAACTCACAAAGAGACATTTCCCCAGGAATTATTAGCCATTGTGCATGTGTGGTTTAGGAGTAATGTTTAAATAAATGTCAAATTGAATGTGGCAGGTATACTGTCATGAGTAAAACCTAATTTTTGTAATTGTAAACCTTACCATAATACCTGATTCTGGTAAAACTCACATAGATTGAATATTACATGCATTTTTAGACGGATTGCTTGTTTGGTTTTGGAGTTATGTTTTTACAACTTTCATATTTAGTATGACAGTTATACTGTCATATTGAGTAAAAAAAACAAATAACTTGCGTCTTTGCAAACCTTACAAAAGATCATTATTCTGGTAAAGACTTAGACTTTCTTTTCATTGTCATTCAAATTTGAACTTTACAGCATAGATAACACAATTTCGTTACATAAGCTCATGGTAGTGCAGGATAAAAAAGCAATAAGGTGCATATATAAATAAATAAATGTAAATAATATATAAATATACATATAAAATAAATAAATATACTTAAATATATATAAATAAATAAAAAGATTATTGTGCAGATAAATATATTGCACTTTTTCCACATGCGCCCACGTTTATGGGTGTATGTTATATTGTTTTTTTTTTTATTCCAGCGAGTTAATCCATTTTGAGGGGAGTTGAGGGGATAATTTAATTATAATGCGTTCAAGAGTCTTACGGCCTGAGGGAAGAAGCTGGAGGTTCTGCTTCGGAGGCTGCGGAACCTCTTTCTAGAGTCCAGCAGTGAAAACAGTCCTTGGTGGGGGTGGGAGGAGTCTTTGCAAATTTTCTGAGCCCTGGTCAGGCAGCGCTTTTTGCGATCTCCTGGATAGGAGGAAGAGGATTCCTGAAGATCTTTTCCGCCGTCCTCACCACTCTCTGGAGAGACTTCCAGTCTGAGGCACTGCAGGCTCCAGTCCAGACAGAGATGCTGTTGGTCAGCAGGCTCTCTATAACAAAGATACAGTTCTCCAAGCATTATTAGCTATTTGCATTTGTTGTTTAGGATTTATGTTTAAATAACTGTCATAGTGAGTAAAACCTAAATTTTGTATTTGCAAAACTTACAAAAACAATTGATTCTAGTAAAACTCACAGATACAATATCACAGGCATTTTTAGACATAATGCATGTTTGGTTTTGGAGTTGTGTTTATATAACTTTCATATTTAGTATTACAGTAATACTGTCATATTGAGTAAAAAAAAAAAAACTAACTCGTGTCTTTACAAACCTTACAAAATATTTTTCCCAGTAAAACTCAAAGATACATTTCTACAGGCATTATTAGCCATTTTGCATGTGCGGTTTAGGATTTATGTTTAAATAACTGTCATATTGAGTGTGACAGTAAAGTCATAGTGAGTAAAACAAACTAACTTGTGTCTTTGCAATGCTTACAAAAGAAAATGTTACTTGTAAAACTCACAAAAGATACATTTCTTCATGCATTATTAGAAAATGTTCATGTGTAGTTTAGGAGTTATGTTTTAATAACTGTCAAATTGAGTGTGGCAGTTATACTGTCATTAAGTGTTAAACCTAATTTTTGTATTTGCAAACCTTACAAAAACAACTGATTCTAGTAAAACTCACATAGATTCAATATTGCAGGCATTTTAGACATTTCACATGTTTTTTTTAGGAGTTGTGTTTGAATACATTTTAATTGCTTTTTTCGTTTGGGCAAGTCCGACCGGCAGGAGGCCACGGGGAAGCCCCAGGACACATTGGGAAGACTATGTCAGCCGGCTGGCCTGGGAACGCTTCGGGATCCCCCGAGAAGAGCTGGACGAAGTGGCTGGGGAGAGGGAAGTCTGGGCTTCTCTGCTTAGGCTGCTGCCCCCGCAACCCGACCTCGGATAAGCGGAAGAAAACGGATACATTTAGTATGACAGTTATACTATTATATTGAGTAAAAAAAACTAACTTGTGTCTTTGCAAACCTTACAAAAGAACATTTTAGTAAAACTCAAAGATACATCTCCAGGCATTATTAGCCATGTTGCATTTGTTGTTTAGGAGTTATGTTTAAATAACTGTCATATTAAATGTAACAGTATACTCTCAAACCTAATTTTTGTATTTGCAAACCTTACAAAAACAACTGATTCTAGTAAAACTCACATGCATTCAATATTACAGTTATTTTTAGACATTTTGCCTGTTTGGTTTAGAAATTATGATGGAATACATTTGTATTGCTTTTTTCGCATTATCTCATGATTTTAGGAATATTACGGTCATATTGAGTAGAAAACTACTTTTTGTGTTTGCAAGCCTTAAAAAAGCATATGTTTCGAGTAAAACTCACAATAATGCATTATTTCAGGCAATATTAGCTCATTTTTATGTGTAGTTTAGGAGTTATGTTTATTTACTGTCATATTGAGTGTACATTGTCATGGTGAAAAAAAAACTATTTTTTTTATTTGCAAAAATTTCAAACACAACCGATTCTAGTAAAACTCACATGGATTCAATATTACAGGCATTTTCACACATTTTGCATGTTTGATTTAGGAAATATGATTGAATATATTTTCATTGCTTTTTTCGCATTATCTCAGGAGTATAGGAATATTACTGTCATATTGAGTAAAAAACTACTTTTTGTGTTTGCAAGATTTGAAAAAGCATATGTTTCGAGTAAAACTCCGTAGCATGCATTATTTGAGGCATCATTAGACATTTTGCATGTGTAGTTAGGAGTTATTTTTAAATAACTTTCATATTGAGTGTGACAGTATACTGTCATAGTGAGTAAAACTTAATTTTTGTATTTGCAAACCTTATAAAAACATCTGATTCTAGTAAAACTCACATGGATTTAATATTACAGGCATTTTTAGACATTTTGCATTGTTGGTTTAGGAATTATGTTGGAATACATTTTTATTGCTTTTTTCGCATTATCTCAGGATTTTAAGAACATTACTGTCATATTGAGTAAAAAACTACTTTTTGTGTTTGCAAGCCTTAAAAAAAGCATATGTTTCGAGTAAAACTCACAATAATGCATTATTTCAGGCAATATTAGCTCATTTTTATGTGTAGTTTAGGAGTTATGTTTTTTTTTTACTGTTATATTGAGTGTACTTGTCATGGTGAAAAAAAACTAATTTTTTTATTTGCAAAATTTTCAAACACAACCGATTCTAGTAAAACTCACATGGATTCAATATTACAGGCATTTTTACAAATTTTGCATTTTTAGTTTAGAAATTATGATTGAATACATTTGTATTGCTTTTTTCGCATTATCTCAGGATTTTAAGAACATTACTGTCATATTGAGTAAAACCAAAATTTTTTGTGTTTGCAAGCCTTAAGAAAGCATAGGTTTCAAGTAAAACTCCCAAGGATCCAATATTTCAAACAATATTAGCCATTTTGCATGAGTAGTTTAGGAGTTATGATTACAAAACTGTCATATTGAGTGTGACAATTTACTTTCATAAAGAATAAAACCTAATTTTTGTTTTTGCAAACCTTACTAAAACAACTGATTCTAGTAAAACTCACATGGATTCAACAATAAAGGCATTTTTACACATTTTGCATGTTTAAGTTAGAAATTATGATTTAATACATTTTTATTGCTTTTTTTGCATTATCTCAGGATTTAAAGAACATTACTGTCATATTGAGTAAAAACTACTTTTTGTGTTTGCAATTCTTAAGAAAGCATATGTTTCGAGGAAAACTCCCAAGGATCCATTATTTCAAACATTATTAGCCATTTTGCATGAGTAGTTTAGGAGTTATGATTAAAAAATTGTCATATTGAGTGTGACAGTTTACTTTCATAAAGAGTAAAACCTATATTTTGTTTTTGCAAACCTTACTAAAACAACTGATTCTAGTAAAACTCACATGGATTTAATATTACAGGCATTTTTAGACATTTTGCATTGTTGGTTTAGGATTTATGTTGGAATACATTTTTATTGCTTTTTTCGCATTATCTCAGAATTTTAAGAACATTACTGTCATATTGAATAAAAACTACTTTTTGTGTTTGCAAGCCTTAAAAAAGCATATGTTTCGAGTAAAATTCACAAGAATGCATTATTTCAGGAAACATTAGCTCATTTTTAAGTGTAGTTTAGGAGTTATGTTTAATTTACTGTCATATTGAGTGTACATTGTCATGGTGAAAAAAACCAAATTTTTGTATTTGCAAAAATTTTAAACACAACCTAATCTAGTAAAGATCACATGGATTCAATATTACAGGCATTTTTACACATTTTGCATGTTTGATTTAGAAAATATGATTGAATATATTTTCATTGCTTTTTTCGCATTATCTCAGTATTTAAGGAATATTACTGTCATATTGAGTAAAAAGCTACTTTTTGTTTGCAAGATTTGAAAAAGCATATGTTTCGAGTAAAACTCCGTAGAATGCATTATTTGAGGCATCATTAGACATTTTGCATGTGTAGTTTAGGAGTTATGATTAAATAAATGTCATATTGAGTGTGGCAGTTGACTTTCATTAAGAGTAAAACCTAATTTTTGTTTTTGCAAACCTTACTAAAACAACTGATTCTGGTTAAACTCACATGGATTCAATAATACAGGCATTTTTACACGTTTGCATGTTTATTTTAGAAATTATGATTGAATACATTTTTATGGCTTTTTTCGCATTATCTCAGGATTTTAAGAACATTACTGTCATATTGAGTAAAAAAAATACTTTTTGTGTTTGCAAGCCTTAAGAAAGCATATGTTTCGAGTAAAACTCCCAAGGATCCATTATTTCAAACACCATTAGCCATTTTGCATGAGTAGTTTAGGAGTTATGATTAAAAAACTGTCATATTCAGTGTGACAGTTTACTTTCATAAAGAGAAAAACCAAATTTTTGTTTTTGCAAACTTTACTAAAACAACTGATTCTAGTAAAACTCACATGGATTCAATAATACAGGCATTTTTACACATTTTCCATGTTTAGTTTAGAAATTATGATTGAATACATTTTCATTGCTTTTTTCGCATTATCTCAGGATTTTAAGAACATTACTGTCATATTTAGTAAAAAAATACTTTTTGTGTTTGCAAGCCTTAAGAAAGCATATGTTTCGAGTAAAACTCCCAAGGATCCATTATTTCAAACACCATTAGCCATTTTGCATGAGTAGTTTAGGAGTTATGATTCAAAAACTGTCATATTCAGTGTGACAGTTTACTTTCATAAAGAGAAAAACCAAATTTTTGTTTTTGCAAACTTTACTAAAACAACTGATTCTAGTAAAACTCACATGGATTCAATAATACAGGCATTTTTACACATTTTCCATGTTTAGTTTAGAAATTATGATTGAATACATTTTTATTGCTTTTTTCGCAGTATCTCAGGATTTTAAGAACATTACTGTCATATTGAGTAAAAAAATACTTTTTGTGTTTGCAAGCCTTAAGAAAGCATATGTGTCGAGGAAAACTCCCAAGGATCCATTATTTCAAACATTATTAGCCATTTTGCATGAGTGGTTTAAGAGTTATGATTAAAAAATTGTCATATTGAGTGTGACAGTTTACTTTCATAAAGAGTAAAACCTAATTTTTGCTTTTGCAAACCTTACTAAAACAACTGATTCTAGTGAAACTCACAAGGATATAATATTACTGGCATTTTTAGACATTTTGCATTGTTGGTTTAGGAGTTATGTTGGAATACATTTTTATTGCTTTTTTCGCATTATCTCAGAATTTTAAGAACATTACTGTAATATTGAGTAAAAAAATAATTTTTGTGTTTGCAAACCTTAAGAAAGCATATGTTTCAAGGAAAACTCCCAAGGATCCATTATTTCAAACATTATTAGCCATTTTGCATGAGTGGTTTAGGTGTTGTGATTAAAAAATTGTCATAATGAGTGTGACAGTTTACTTTCATAAAGAGTAAAACCTAATTTTTGTTTTTGCAAACCTTACTAAAACAACTGATTCTAGTAAAACTCACATGGATTTAATATTACAGGCATTTTTAGACATTTTGCATTGTTGTTTTAGGATTTATGTTGGAATACATTTTTATTGCTTTTTTCGCATTATCTCAGAAATTTAAGAACATAACTGTCATATTGAATAAAAACTACTTTTTGTGTTTGCAAGCCTTAAAAAAGCATATGTTTCGAGTAAAACTCACAAGAAAGCATTATTTCAGGCAACATTAGCTCATTTTTAAGTGTATTTTAGGAGTTATGTTTAATTTACTGTCATATTGAGTGTACATTGTCATGGTGAAAAAAACCAAATTTTTGTATTTGCAAAAAATTCAAACAACCTAATCTAGTAAAGATCACATGGATTCAATATTACAGGCATTTTTACACATTTTGCATGTTTGATTTAGAAAATATGATTGAATATATTTTCATTGCTTTTTTCGCATTATCTCAGTATTTTAGGAATATTACTGTCATATTGAGTAAAAAGCTACTTTTTGTTTGCAAGATTTGAAAAAGCATATGTTTCGAGTAAAACTCCGTAGAATGCATTATTTGAGGCATCATTAGACATTTTGCATGTGTAGTTTAGGAGTTATGATTAAATAAATGTCATATTGAGTGTGGCAGTTGACTTTCATTAAGAGTAAAACCTAATTTTTGTTTTTGCAAACCTTACTAAAACAACTGATTCTAGTTAAACTCACATGGATTCAATAATACAGGCATTTTTACACGTTTGCATGTTTAGTTTAGAAATTATGATTGAATACATTTTTATGGCTTTTTTCGCATTATCTCAGGATTTTAGGAACATTACTGTCATATTGAGTAAAAAAAAATACTTTTTGTGTTTGCAAACCTTAAAAAGAATATGTTTCGAGGAAAACTCCCAAGAGTCCATTATTTCAAACATTATTAGCCATTTTGCATGAGTAGTTTAGGAGTTATGATTAAAAAACTGTCATTTTGAGTATGACAGTTTACTTTTATAAAGAGTAAAACCTAATTTTTGTTTTTGCAAACTTCACTAAAACAACTGATTCTAGTAAAACTCACATGGATTCAATAATACAGGCATTTTTACACATTTTGCATGTTTAGTTTAGAAATTATGATTTAATACATTTTTATGTCTTTTTTCGCATTATCTCAGGATTTTAAGAACATTACTGTCATATTGAGTAAAAAAAAATACTTTTTGTGTTTGCAAGCCTTAAGAAAGCATATGTTTCGAGTAAAACTCCCAAGGATCCATTATTTCAAACACCATTAGCCATTTTGCACCAGTAGTTTAGGAGTTATGATTAAAAAATTGTCATATTGAGTGTGACAGTTTACTTTCATAAAGAGAAAAACCAAATTTTTGTTTTTGCAAACTTTACTAAAACAACTGATTCTAGTAAAACTCACATGGATTCAATAATACAGGCATTTTTACACATTTTCCATGTTTAGTTTAGAAATTATGATTGAATACATTTTTATTGCTTTTTTCGCATTATCTCAGGATTTTAGGAACATTACTGTCATATTGAGTAAAAAAATACTTTTTGTGTTTGCAAGCCTTAAGAAAGCATATGTTTCGAGGAAAACTCCCAAGGATCCATTATTTCAAACATTATTAGCCATTTTGCATGAGTGGTTTAAGAGTTATGATTAAAAAATTGTCATATTGAGTGTGACAGTTTACTTTCATAAAGAGTAAAACCAAATTTTTGCTTTTGCAAACCTTACTAAAACAACTGATTCTAGTGAAACTCACAAGGATATAATATTACTGGCATTTTTAGACATTTTGCATTGTTGGTTTAGGAGTTATGTTGGAATACATTTTTATTGCTTTTTTCGCATTATCTCAGGATTTTAAGAACATTACTGTCATATTGAGTAAAAAAAAATACTTTTTGTGTTTGCAAGCCTTAAAAAAGCATATGTTTCGAGTAAAACTCCCAAGGATCCATTATTTCAAACACCATTAGCCATTTTGTACCAGTAGTTTAGGAGTTATGATTAAAAAACTGTCATATTCAGTGTGACAGTTTACTTTCATAAAGAGAAAAACCAAATTTTTGTTTTTGCAAACTTTACTAAAACAACTGATTCTAGTAAAACTCACATGGATTCAAAAATACAGGCATTTTTACACATTTTCCATGTTTAGTTTAGAAATTATGATTGAATACATTTTTATTGCTTTTTTCGCATTATCTCAGGATTTTAAGAACATTACTGTCATATTGAGTAAAAAAATACTTTTTGTGTTTGCAAGCCTTAAGAAAGCATATGTTTCGAGGAAAACTCCCAAGGATCCATTATTTCAAACATTATTAGCCATTTTGCATGAGTGGTTTAAGAGTTATGATTAAAAAATTGTCATATTGAGTGTGACAGTTTACTTTCATAAAGAGTAAAACCTAATTTTTGCTTTTGCAAACCTTACTAAAACAACTGATTCTAGTGAAACTCACAAGGATATAATATTACTGGCATTTTTAGACATTTTGCATTGTTGGTTTAGGAGTTATGTTGGAATACATTTTTATTGCTTTTTTCGCATTATCTCAGAATTTTAAGAACATTACTGTAATATTGAGTAAAAAAATAATTTTTGTGTTTGCAAGCCTTAAGAAAGCATATGTTTCAAGGAAAACTCCCAAGGATCCATTATTTCAAACATTATTAGCCATTTTGCATGAGTGGTTTAGGAGTTATGATTAAAAAACTGTCATATTGAGTGTGACGTTTACTTTCATAAAGAGTAAAACCTAATTTTTGTTTTTGCAAACTTTACTAAAATAACTGATTCTAGTAAAACTCACATGGATTCAATAATACAGGCATTTTTACACATTTTGCATGTTTGGTTTAGAAATTATGATTCAATACATTTTTATTGCTTTTTTCGCATTAGCTCAGGAATTGAAGAACATTACTGTCATATTGAGTAAAAAAATACTTTTTGTGTTTGCAAGCCTTAAAAAAAGCACATGTTTCGAGGAAAACTCCCGAGGATCCATTATTTCAAACATTATTAGCCATTTTGCATGAATAGTTTAGGAGTTTTGATTAAAAATCTGTCATATTCAGTGTGACAGTTTACTTTCATAAAGAGTAAAACCTAATTTTTGCTTTTGCAAACCTTACTAAAACAACTGATTCTAGTGAAACTCACAAGGATATAATATTACTGGCATTTTTAGACATTTTGCATTGTTGGTTTAGGAGTTATGTTGGAATACATTTTTATTGCTTTTTTTGCATTATCTCAGGATTTTAAGAACATTACTGTCATATTGAGTAAAAAAAAATACTTTTTGTGTTTGCAAGCCTTAAGAAAGCATATGTTTCGAGTAAAACTCCCAAGGATCCATTATTTCAAACACCATTAGCCATTTTGTACCAGTAGTTTAGGAGTTATGATTAAAAAACTGTCATAATCAGTGTGACAGTTTACTTTCATAAAGAGAAAAACCAAATTTTTGTTTTTGCAAACTTTACTAAAACAACTGATTCTAGTAAAACTCACATGGATTCAATAATACAGGCATTTTTACACATTTTCCATGTTTAGTTTAGAAATTATGATTGAATACATTTTTATTGCTTTTTTCGCATTATCTCAGGATTTTAAGAACATTACTGTCATATTGAGTAAAAAAATACTTTTTGTGTTTGCAAGCCTTAAGAAAGCATATGTTTCGAGGAAAACTCCCAAGGATCCATTATTTCAAACATTATTAGCCATTTTGCATGAGTGGTTTAAGAGTTATGATTAAAAAATTGTCATATTGAGTGTGACAGTTTACTTTCATAAAGAGTAAAACCTAATTTTTGCTTTTGCAAACCTTACTAAAACAACTGATTCTAGTGAAACTCACAAGGATATAATATTACTGGCATTTTTAGAAATTTTGCATTGTTGGTTTAGGAGTTATGTTGGAATACATTTTTATTGCTTTTTTCGCATTATCTCAGAATTTTAAGAACATTACTGTAATATTGAGTAAAAAAATAATTTTTGTGTTTGCAAGCCTTAAGAAAGCATATGTTTCAAGGAAAACTCCCAAGGATCCATTATTTCAAACATTATTAGCCATTTTGCATGAGTGGTTTAGGAGTTATGATTAAAAAATTGTCATAATGAGTGTGACAGTTTACTTTCATAAAGAGTAAAACCTAATTTTTGTTTTTGCAAACCTTACTAAAACAACTGATTCTCGTAAAACTCACATGGATTTAATATTACAGGCATTTTTAGACATTTTGCATTGTTGTTTTAGGATTTATGTTGGAATACATTTTTATTGCTTTTTTCGCATTATCTCAGAATTTTAAGAACATTACTGTCATATTGAATAAAAACTACTTTTTGTGTTTGCAAGCCTTAAAAAAGCATATGTTTCGAGTAAAACTCACAAGAATGCATTATTTCAGGCAACATTAGCTCATTTTTAAGTGTAGTTTAGGAGTTATGTTTAATTTACTGTCATATTGAGTGTACATTGTCATGGTGAAAAAAACCAAATTTTTGTATTTGCAAAAAATTCAAACAACCTAATCTAGTAAAGATCACATGGATTCAATATTACAGGCATTTTTACACATTTTGCATATTTGATTTAGAAAATATGATTGAATATATTTTCATTGCTTTTTTCGCATTATCTCAGTATTTTAGGAATATTACTGTCATATTGAGTAAAAAACTACTTTTTGTTTGCAAGATTTGAAAAAGCATATGTTTCGAGTAAAACTCCGTAGAATGCATTATTTGAGGCATCATTAGACATTTTGCATGTGTAGTTTAGGAGTTATGATTAAATAAATGTCATATTGAGTGTGGCAGTTGACTTTCATTAAGAGTAAAACCTAATTTTTGTTTTTGCAAACCTTACTAAAACAACTGATTCTAGTTAAACTCACATGGATTCAATAATACAGGCATTTTTACACGTTTGCATGTTTAGTTTAGAAATTATGATTGAATACATTTTTATGGCTTTTTTCGCATTATCTCAGGATTTTAGGAACATTACTGTCATATTGAGTAAAAAAAATACTTTTTGTGTTTGCAAGCCTTAAAAAGAATATGTTTCGAGGAAAACTCCCAAGAGTCCATTATTTCAAACATTATTAGCCATTTTGCATGAGTAGTTTAGGAGTTATGATTAAAAAACTGTCATTTTGAGTGTGACAGTTTACTTTCATAAAGAGTAAAACCTAATTTTTGTTTTTGCAAACTTCACTAAAACAACTGATTCTAGTAAAACTCACATGGATTCAATAATACAGGCATTTTTACACATTTTTCATGTTTAGTTTAGAAATTATGATTGAATACATTTTTATGGCTTTTTTCGCATTATCTCAGGATTTTAAGAACATTACTGTCATATTGAGTAAAAAAAAAATACTTTTTGTGTTTGCAAGCCTTAAGAAAGCATATGTTTCGAGTAAAACTCCCAAGGATCCATTATTTCAAACACCATTAGCCATTTTGCACGAGTAGTTTAGGAGTTATGATTAAAAAACTGTCATATTCAGTGTGACAGTTTACTTTCATAAAGAGAAAAACCAAAATTTGTTTTTGCAAACTTTACTAAAACAACTGATTCTAGTAAAACTCACATGGATTCAATAATACAGGCATTTTTACACATTTTCCATGTTTAGTTTAGAAATTATGATTGAATACATTTTTATTGCTTTTTTCGCATTATCTCAGGATTTTAAGAACATTACTGTCATATTGAGTAAAAAAATACTTTTTGTGTTTGCAAGCCTTAAGAAAGCATATGTTTCGAGGAAAACTCCCAAGGATCCATTATTTCAAACATTATTAGCCATTTTGCATGAGTGGTTTAAGAGTTATGATTAAACAATTGTCATATTGAGTGTGACAGTTTACTTTCATAAAGAGTAAAACCTAATTTTTGCTTTTGCAAACCTTACTAAAACAACTGATTCTAGTGAAACGCACAAGGATATAATATTACTGGCATTTTTAGACATTTTGCATTGTTGGTTTAGGAGTTATGTTGGAATACATTTGTATTGTTTTTTTCGCATTATCTCAGGATTTTAAGAACATTACTGTAATATTGAGTAAAAAAAAATACTTTTTGTGTTTGCAAGCCTTAAGAAAGCATATGTTTCGAGTAAAACTCCCAAGGATCCATTATTTCAAACACCATTAGCCATTTTGCACCAGTAGTTTAGGAGTTATGATTAAAAAATTGTCATATTGAGTGTGACAGTTTACTTTCATAAAGAGAAAAACCAAATTTTTGTTTTTGCAAACTATACTAAAACAACTGATTCTAGTAAAACTCACATGGATTCAATAATACAGGCATTTTTACACATTTTCCATGTTTAGTTTAGAAATTATGATTGAATACATTTCTATTGCTTTTTTCGCATTATCTCAGGATTTTAAGAACATTACTGTCATATTGAGTAAAAAAATACTTTTTGTGTTTGCAAGCCTTAAGAAAGCATATGTTTCGAGGAAAACTCCCAAGGATCCATTATTTCAAACATTATTAGCCATTTTGCATGAGTGGTTTAAGAGTTATGATTAAAAAATTGTCATATTGAGTGTGACAGTTTACTTTCATAAAGAGTAAAACCTAATTTTTGCTTTTGCAAACCTTACTAAAACAACTGATTCTAGTGAAACTCACAAGGATATAATATTACTGGCATTTTTTGAAATTTTGCATTGTTGGTTTAGGAGTTATGTTGGAATACATTTTTATTGCTTTTTTCGCATTATCTCAGAATTTTAAGAACATTACTGTAATATTGAGTAAAAAAATAATTTTTGTGTTTGCAAGCCTTAAGAAAGCATATGTTTCAAGGAAAACTCCCAAGGATCCATTATTTCAAACATTATTAGCCATTTTGCATGAGTGGTTTAGGAGTTATGATTAAAAAATTGTCATAATGAGTGTGACAGTTTACTTTCATAAAGAGTAAAACCTAATTTTTGTTTTTGCAAACCTTACTAAAACAACTGATTCTCGTAAAACTCACATGGATTTAATATTACAGGCATTTTTAGACATTTTGCATTGTTATTTTAGGATTTATGTTGGAATACATTTTTATTGCTTTTTTCGCATTATCTCAGAATTTTAAGAACATTACTGTCATATTGAATAAAAACTACTTTTTGTGTTTGCAAGCCTTAAAAAAGCATATGTTTCGAGTAAAACTCACAAGAATGCATTATTTCAGGCAACATTAGCTCATTTTTAAGTGTAGTTTAGGAGTTATGTTTAATTTACTGTCATATTGAGTGTACATTGTCATGGTGAAAAAAACCAAATTTTTGTATTTGCAAAAAATTCAAACAACCTAATCTAGTAAAGATCACATGGATTCAATATTACAGGCATTTTTACACATATTGCATATTTGATTTAGAAAATATGATTGAATATATTTTCATTGCTTTTTTCGCATTATCTCAGTATTTTAGGAATATTACTGTCATATTGAGTAAAAAGCTACTTTTTGTTTGCAAGATTTGAAAAAGCATATGTTTCGAGTAAAACTCCGTAGAATGCATTATTTGAGGCATCATTAGACATTTTGCATGTGTAGTTTAGGAGTTATGATTAAATAAATGTCATATTGAGTGTGGCAGTTGACTTTCATTAAGAGTAAAACCTAATTTTTGTTTTTGCAAACCTTACTAAAACAACTGATTCTAGTTAAACTCACATGGATTCAATAATACAGGCATTTTTACACGTTTGCATGTTTAGTTTAGAAATTATGATTGAATACATTTTTATGGCTTTTTTCGCATTATCTCAGGATTTTAGGAACATTACTGTCATATTGAGTAAAAAAAATACTTTTTGTGTTTGCAAGCCTTAAAAAGAATATGTTTCGAGGAAAACTCCCAAGAGTCCATTATTTCAAACATTATTAGCCATTTTGCATGAGTAGTTTAGGAGTTATGATTAAAAAACTGTCATTTTGAGTGTGACAGTTTACTTTCATAAAGAGTAAAACCTAATTTTTGTTTTTGCAAACTTCACTAAAACAACTGATTCTAGTAAAACTCACATGGATTCAATAATACAGGCATTTTTACACATTTTTCATGTTTAGTTTAGAAATTATGATTGAATACATTTTTATGGCTTTTTTCGCATTATCTCAGGATTTTAAGAACATTTCTGTCATATTGAGTAAAAAAAAAATACTTTTTGTGTTTGCAAGCCTTAAGAAAGCATATGTTTCGAGTAAAACTCCCAAGGATCCATTATTTCAAACACCATTAGCCATTTTGCACGAGTAGTTTAGGAGTTATGATTAAAAAACTGTCATATTCAGTGTGACAGTTTACTTTCATAAAGAGAAAAACCAAAATTTGTTTTTGCAAACTTTACTAAAACAACTGATTCTAGTAAAACTCACATGGATTCAATAATACAGGCATTTTTACACATTTTCCATGTTTAGTTTAGAAATTATGATTGAATACATTTTTATTGCTTTTTTCGCATTATCTCAGGATTTTAAGAACATTACTGTCATATTGAGTAAAAAAATACTTTTTGTGTTTGCAAGCCTTAAGAAAGCATATGTTTCGATGAAAACTCCCAAGGATCCATTATTTCAAACATTATTAGCCATTTTGCATCAGTGGTTTAAGAGTTATGATTAAACAATTGTCATATTGAGTGTGACAGTTTACTTTCATAAAGAGTAAAACCTAATTTTTGCTTTTGCAAACCTTACTAAAACAACTGATTCTAGTGAAACGCACAAGGATATAATATTACTGGCATTTTTAGACATTTTGCATTGTTGGTTTAGGAGTTATGTTGGAATACATTTGTATTGCTTTTTTCGCATTATCTCAGGATTTTAAGAACATTACTGTCATATTGAGTAAAAAAAAATACTTTTTGTGTTTGCAAGCCTTAAGAAAGCATATGTTTCGAGTAAAACTCCCAAGGATCCATTATTTCAAACACCATTAGCCATTTTGCACCAGTAGTTTAGGAGTTATGATTAAAAAATTGTCATATTGAGTGTGACAGTTTACTTTCATAAAGAGAAAAACCAAATTTTTGTTTTTGCAAACTTTACTAAAATAACTGATTCTAGTAAAACTCACATGGATTCAATAATACAGGCATTTTTACACATTTTGCATGTTTGGTTTAGAAATTATGATTCAATACATTTTTATTGCTTTTTTCGCATTAGCTCAGGAATTGAAGAACATTACTGTCATATTGAGTAAAAAAATACTTTTTGTGTTTGCAAGCCTTAAAAAAAGCACATGTTTCGAGGAAAACTCCCGAGGATCCATTATTTCAAACATTATTAGCCATTTTGCATGAATAGTTTAGGAGTTTTGATTAAAAATCTGTCATATTCAGTGTGACAGTTTACTTTCATAAAGAGTAAAACCTAATTTTTGCTTTTGCAAAACTTACTAAAACAACTGATTCTAGTGAAACTCACAAGGATATAATATTACTGGCATTTTTAGACATTTTGCATTGTTGGTTTAGGAGTTATGTTGGAATACATTTTTATTGCTTTTTTTGCATTATCTCAGGATTTTAAGAACATTACTGTCATATTGAGTAAAAAAAAATACTTTTTGTGTTTGCAAGCCTTAAGAAAGCATATGTTTCGAGTAAAACTCCCAAGGATCCATTATTTCAAACACCATTAGCCATTTTGTACCAGTAGTTTAGGAGTTATGATTAAAAAACTGTCATAATCAGTGTGACAGTTTACTTTCATAAAGAGAAAAACCAAATTTTTGTTTTTGCAAACTTTACTAAAACAACTGATTCTAGTAAAACTCACATGGATTCAATAATACAGGCATTTTTACACATTTTCCATGTTTAGTTTAGAAATTATGATTGAATACATTTTTATTGCTTTTTTCGCATTATCTCAGGATTTTAAGAACATTACTGTCATATTGAGTAAAAAAATACTTTTTGTGTTTGCAAGCCTTAAGAAAGCATATGTTTCGAGGAAAACTCCCAAGGATCCATTATTTCAAACATTATTAGCCATTTTGCATGAGTGGTTTAAGAGTTATGATTAAACAATTGTCATATTGAGTGTGACAGTTTACTTTCATAAAGAGTAAAACCTAATTTTTGCTTTTGCAAACCTTACTAAAACAACTGATTCTAGTGAAACGCACAAGGATATAATATTACTGGCATTTTTAGACATTTTGCATTGTTGGTTTAGGAGTTATGTTGGAATACATTTGTATTGTTTTTTTCGCATTATCTCAGGATTTTAAGAACATTACTGTAATATTGAGTAAAAAAAAATACTTTTTGTGTTTGCAAGCCTTAAGAAAGCATATGTTTCGAGTAAAACTCCCAAGGATCCATTATTTCAAACACCATTAGCCATTTTGCACCAGTAGTTTAGGAGTTATGATTAAAAAATTGTCATATTGAGTGTGACAGTTTACTTTCATAAAGAGAAAAACCAAATTTTTGTTTTTGCAAACTATACTAAAACAACTGATTCTAGTAAAACTCACATGGATTCAATAATACAGGCATTTTTACACATTTTCCATGTTTAGTTTAGAAATTATGATTGAATACATTTCTATTGCTTTTTTCGCATTATCTCAGGATTTTAAGAACATTACTGTCATATTGAGTAAAAAAATACTTTTTGTGTTTGCAAGCCTTAAGAAAGCATATGTTTCGAGGAAAACTCCCAAGGATCCATTATTTCAAACATTATTAGCCATTTTGCATGAGTGGTTTAAGAGTTATGATTAAAAAATTGTCATATTGAGTGTGACAGTTTACTTTCATAAAGAGTAAAACCTAATTTTTGCTTTTGCAAACCTTACTAAAACAACTGATTCTAGTGAAACTCACAAGGATATAATATTACTGGCATTTTTTGAAATTTTGCATTGTTGGTTTAGGAGTTATGTTGGAATACATTTTTATTGCTTTTTTCGCATTATCTCAGAATTTTAAGAACATTACTGTAATATTGAGTAAAAAAATAATTTTTGTGTTTGCAAGCCTTAAGAAAGCATATGTTTCAAGGAAAACTCCCAAGGATCCATTATTTCAAACATTATTAGCCATTTTGCATGAGTGGTTTAGGAGTTATGATTAAAAAATTGTCATAATGAGTGTGACAGTTTACTTTCATAAAGAGTAAAACCTAATTTTTGTTTTTGCAAACCTTACTAAAACAACTGATTCTCGTAAAACTCACATGGATTTAATATTACAGGCATTTTTAGACATTTTGCATTGTTGTTTTAGGATTTATGTTGGAATACATTTTTATTGCTTTTTTCGCATTATCTCAGAATTTTAAGAACATTACTGTCATATTGAATAAAAACTACTTTTTGTGTTTGCAAGCCTTAAAAAAGCATATGTTTCGAGTAAAACTCACAAGAATGCATTATTTCAGGCAACATTAGCTCATTTTTAAGTGTAGTTTAGGAGTTATGTTTAATTTACTGTCATATTGAGTGTACATTGTCATGGTGAAAAAAACCAAATTTTTGTATTTGCAAAAAATTCAAACAACCTAATCTAGTAAAGATCACATGGATTCAATATTACAGGCATTTTTACACATATTGCATATTTGATTTAGAAAATATGATTGAATATATTTTCATTGCTTTTTTCGCATTATCTCAGTATTTTAGGAATATTACTGTCATATTGAGTAAAAAGCTACTTTTTGTTTGCAAGATTTGAAAAAGCATATGTTTCGAGTAAAACTCCGTAGAATGCATTATTTGAGGCATCATTAGACATTTTGCATGTGTAGTTTAGGAGTTATGATTAAATAAATGTCATATTGAGTGTGGCAGTTGACTTTCATTAAGAGTAAAACCTAATTTTTGTTTTTGCAAACCTTACTAAAACAACTGATTCTAGTTAAACTCACATGGATTCAATAATACAGGCATTTTTACACGTTTGCATGTTTAGTTTAGAAATTATGATTGAATACATTTTTATGGCTTTTTTCGCATTATCTCAGGATTTTAGGAACATTACTGTCATATTGAGTAAAAAAAATACTTTTTGTGTTTGCAAGCCTTAAAAAGAATATGTTTCGAGGAAAACTCCCAAGAGTCCATTATTTCAAACATTATTAGCCATTTTGCATGAGTAGTTTAGGAGTTATGATTAAAAAACTGTCATTTTGAGTGTGACAGTTTACTTTCATAAAGAGTAAAACCTAATTTTTGTTTTTGCAAACTTCACTAAAACAACTGATTCTAGTAAAACTCACATGGATTCAATAATACAGGCATTTTTACACATTTTTCATGTTTAGTTTAGAAATTATGATTGAATACATTTTTATGGCTTTTTTCGCATTATCTCAGGATTTTAAGAACATTTCTGTCATATTGAGTAAAAAAAAAATACTTTTTGTGTTTGCAAGCCTTAAGAAAGCATATGTTTCGAGTAAAACTCCCAAGGATCCATTATTTCAAACACCATTAGCCATTTTGCACGAGTAGTTTAGGAGTTATGATTAAAAAACTGTCATATTCAGTGTGACAGTTTACTTTCATAAAGAGAAAAACCAAAATTTGTTTTTGCAAACTTTACTAAAACAACTGATTCTAGTAAAACTCACATGGATTCAATAATACAGGCATTTTTACACATTTTCCATGTTTAGTTTAGAAATTATGATTGAATACATTTTTATTGCTTTTTTCGCATTATCTCAGGATTTTAAGAACATTACTGTCATATTGAGTAAAAAAATACTTTTTGTGTTTGCAAGCCTTAAGAAAGCATATGTTTCGATGAAAACTCCCAAGGATCCATTATTTCAAACATTATTAGCCATTTTGCATCAGTGGTTTAAGAGTTATGATTAAACAATTGTCATATTGAGTGTGACAGTTTACTTTCATAAAGAGTAAAACCTAATTTTTGCTTTTGCAAACCTTACTAAAACAACTGATTCTAGTGAAACGCACAAGGATATAATATTACTGGCATTTTTAGACATTTTGCATTGTTGGTTTAGGAGTTATGTTGGAATACATTTGTATTGCTTTTTTCGCATTATCTCAGGATTTTAAGAACATTACTGTCATATTGAGTAAAAAAAAATACTTTTTGTGTTTGCAAGCCTTAAGAAAGCATATGTTTCGAGTAAAACTCCCAAGGATCCATTATTTCAAACACCATTAGCCATTTTGCACCAGTAGTTTAGGAGTTATGATTAAAAAATTGTCATATTGAGTGTGACAGTTTACTTTCATAAAGAGAAAAACCAAATTTTTGTTTTTGCAAACTATACTAAAACAACTGTTTCTAGTAAAACTCACATGGATTCAATAATACAGGCATTTTTACACATTTTCCATGTTTAGTTTAGAAATTATGATTGAATACATTTTTATTGCTTTTTTCGCATTATCTCAGGATTTTAAGAACATTACTGTCATATTGAGTAAAAAAATACTTTTTGTGTTTGCAAGCCTTAAGAAAGCATATGTTTCGAGGAAAACTCCCAAGGATCCATTATTTCAAACATTATTAGCCATTTTGCATGAGTGGTTTAAGAGTTATGATTAAAAAATTGTCATATTGAGTGTGACAGTTTACTTTCATAAAGAGTAAAACCAAATTTTTGCTTTTGCAAACCTTACTAAAACAACTGATTCTAGTGAAACTCACAAGGATATAATATTACTGGCATTTTTAGACATTTTGCATTGTTGGTTTAGGAGTTATGTTGGAATACATTTTTATTGCTTTTTTCGCATTATCTCAGGATTTTAAGAACATTACTGTCATATTGAGTAAAAAAAAATACTTTTTGTGTTTGCAAGCCTTAAGAAAGCATATGTTTCGAGTAAAACTCCCAAGGATCCATTATTTCAAACACCATTAGCCATTTTGTACCAGTAGTTTAGGAGTTATGATTAAAAAACTGTCATATTCAGTGTGACAGTTTACTTTCATAAAGAGAAAAACCAAATTTTTGTTTTTGCAAACTTTACTAAAACAACTGATTCTAGTAAAACTCACATGGATTCAATAATACAGGCATTTTTACACATTTTCCATGTTTAGTTTAGAAATTATGATTGAATACATTTTTATTGCTTTTTTCGCATTATCTCAGGATTTTAAGAACATTACTGTCATATTGAGTAAAAAAATACTTTTTGTGTTTGCAAGCCTTAAGAAAGCATATGTTTCGAGGAAAACTCCCAAGGATCCATTATTTCAAACATTATTAGCCATTTTGCATGAGTGGTTTAAGAGTTATGATTAAAAAATTGTCATATTGAGTGTGACAGTTTACTTTCATAAAGAGTAAAACCTAATTTTTGCTTTTGCAAACCTTACTAAAACAACTGATTCTAGTGAAACTCACAAGGATATAATATTACTGGCATTTTTAGACATTTTGCATTGTTGGTTTAGGAGTTATGTTGGAATACATTTTTATTGCTTTTTTCGCATTATCTCAGAATTTTAAGAACATTACTGTAATATTGAGTAAAAAAATACTTTTTGTGTTTGCAAGCCTTAAGAAAGCATATGTTTCGAGGAAAACTCCCAAGGATCCATTATTTCAAACATTATTAGCCATTTTGCATCAGTGGTTTAAGAGTTATGATTAAACAATTGTCATATTGAGTGTGACAGTTTACTTTCATAAAGAGTAAAACCTAATTTTTGCTTTTGCAAACCTTACTAAAACAACTGATTCTAGTGAAACGCACAAGGATATAATATTACTGGCATTTTTAGACATTTTGCATTGTTGGTTTAGGAGTTATGTTGGAATACATTTGTATTGCTTTTTTCGCATTATCTCAGGATTTTAAGAACATTACTGTCATATTGAGTAAAAAAAAATACTTTTTGTGTTTGCAAGCCTTAAGAAAGCATATGTTTCGAGTAAAACTCCCAAGGATCCATTATTTCAAACACCATTAGCCATTTTGCACCAGTAGTTTAGGAGTTATGATTAAAAAATTGTCATATTGAGTGTGACAGTTTACTTTCATAAAGAGAAAAACCAAATTTTTGTTTTTGCAAACTATACTAAAACAACTGTTTCTAGTAAAACTCACATGGATTCAATAATACAGGCATTTTTACACATTTTCCATGTTTAGTTTAGAAATTATGATTGAATACATTTTTATTGCTTTTTTCGCATTATCTCAGGATTTTAAGAACATTACTGTCATATTGAGTAAAAAAATACTTTTTGTGTTTGCAAGCCTTAAGAAAGCATATGTTTCGAGGAAAACTCCCAAGGATCCATTATTTCAAACATTATTAGCCATTTTGCATGAGTGGTTTAAGAGTTATGATTAAAAAATTGTCATATTGAGTGTGACAGTTTACTTTCATAAAGAGTAAAACCAAATTTTTGCTTTTGCAAACCTTACTAAAACAACTGATTCTAGTGAAACTCACAAGGATATAATATTACTGGCATTTTTAGACATTTTGCATTGTTGGTTTAGGAGTTATGTTGGAATACATTTTTATTGCTTTTTTCGCATTATCTCAGGATTTTAAGAACATTACTGTCATATTGAGTAAAAAAAAATACTTTTTGTGTTTGCAAGCCTTAAGAAAGCATATGTTTCGAGTAAAACTCCCAAGGATCCATTATTTCAAACACCATTAGCCATTTTGTACCAGTAGTTTAGGAGTTATGATTAAAAAACTGTCATATTCAGTGTGACAGTTTACTTTCATAAAGAGAAAAACCAAATTTTTGTTTTTGCAAACTTTACTAAAACAACTGATTCTAGTAAAACTCACATGGATTCAATAATACAGGCATTTTTACACATTTTCCATGTTTAGTTTAGAAATTATGATTGAATACATTTTTATTGCTTTTTTCGCATTATCTCAGGATTTTAAGAACATTACTGTCATATTGAGTAAAAAAATACTTTTTGTGTTTGCAAGCCTTAAGAAAGCATATGTTTCGAGGAAAACTCCCAAGGATCCATTATTTCAAACATTATTAGCCATTTTGCATGAGTGGTTTAAGAGTTATGATTAAAAAATTGTCATATTGAGTGTGACAGTTTACTTTCATAAAGAGTAAAACCTAATTTTTGCTTTTGCAAACCTTACTAAAACAACTGATTCTAGTGAAACTCACAAGGATATAATATTACTGGCATTTTTAGAAATTTTGCATTGTTGGTTTAGGAGTTATGTTGGAATACATTTTTATTGCTTTTTTCGCATTATCTCAGAATTTTAAGAACATTACTGTAATATTGAGTAAAAAAATAATTTTTGTGTTTGCAAGCCTTAAGAAAGCATATGTTTCAAGGAAAACTCCCAAGGATCCATTATTTCAAACATTATTAGCCATTTTGCATGAGTGGTTTAGGAGTTATGATTAAAAAATTGTCATAATGAGTGTGACAGTTTACTTTCATAAAGAGTAAAACCTAATTTTTGCTTTTGCAAACCTTACTAAAACAACTGATTCTAGTGAAACTCACAAGGATATAATATTACTGGCATTTTTAGACATTTTGCATTGTTGGTTTAGGAGTTATGTTGGAATACATTTGTATTGCTTTTTTCGCATTATCTCAAAATTTTAAGAACATTACTGAAATATTGAGTAAAAAAATAATTTTTGTGTTTGCAAGCCTTAAGAAAGCATAAGTTTCAAGAAAAACTACCAAGGATCCATTATTTCAAACATTATTAGCCATTTTGCATGAGTAGTTTAGGAGTTATGATTAAAAAACAGTCATATTGAGTGTGACGTTTACTTTCATAAAGAGTAAAACCTAATTTTTGTTTTTGCAAACTTTACTAAAATAACTGATTCTAGTAAAACTCACATGGATTCAATAATACAGGCATTTTTACACATTTTGCATGTTTGGTTTAGAAATTATGATTGAATACATTTTTATTGCTTTTTTCGTATTAGCTCAGGTATTGAAGAACATTACTGTCATATTGAGTAAAAAAATACTTTTTGTGTTTGCAAGCCTTAAAAAAAGCACATGTTTCGAGGAAAACTCCCGAGGATCCATTATTTCAAACATTATTAGCCATTTTGCATTAATAGTTTAGGAGTTTTGATTAAAAATCTGTCATATTCAGTGTGACAGTTTACTTTCATAAAGAGTAAAACCTAATTTTTGTTTTTGCAAACCTTACTAAAACAACTGATTCTAGTAAAACTCACATGGATATAATATTACAGAAATTTTTAGACATTTTGCATTGTTGGTTTAGGAATTATGTTGGAATATATTTATTGCTTTTTTCGCATTATCTCAGAATTTTAAGAACATTACTGTCATATTGAGTAAAAAACTACTTTTTGTGTTTGCAAGCCTTAAAAAAGCATATGTGTCGAGTAAAACTCACAAGAATGCATTATTTCAGGCAATATTAGCTCATTTTTATGTGTAGTTTAGGAGTTATGTTTAACTTACTGTCATATTGAGTGTACATTGTCATGGTGAAAAAAACCTAATTTTTCTAATTGCAAACCTTTCAAACACAACTGATTCTAGTAAAACATACATTGATTCAATATTACAGGCATTTTTACACATTTTGCATGTTTGGTTTAGGAATTCTAATGGAATACATTTTTTTTTGCTTTTTTCGTATTATCTCAGGATTTTAAGAACATTACTGTCATATTGAGTAAAAAACTACTTTTTGTGTTTGCAAGATTTAAAAAAGCATATGTTTCGAGGAAAACTCCTAAGGATGCATTATTTCAGGCATCAATAGCCATTTTGCTTGTGTGGAATAGGAGTTTTTAAATAACTGTCATATTGCCTGTGGCAGTTTTGTGTTTTTAAACCTTAAAACCTCCTGATTCTAGTAAAATTCACAAAGATACAATATTACAGGCATTTTTAGACATAATGCAGGTTTGGTTTTGGAGTTAGGTTTATAACTTTTCATATTCAGTATGACAGTTATACTGTACTTATATTAAGTAAAAAAAAAAAAAAAAAAAGACGTGTCTTTGCAAACCTTACAAAATGTTTTTTTTCCAGTAAAACTCACAAAGATACATTTCTCTTATTAGCCATTTTGCATGTGTGGTTTCGGAATTATGTTTAAATAACTGTCAGATACAGAGACAGAGACAGTATACATGGGGAAGGCGTGGCGCAGTTGGGAGAGTGGCCGTTCCAGGTGGTTCAATCCCCAACTTCTATCAACCTCGTCACGTCCGTTGTGTCCTTGAGGGAGACACTTTACCCTTGCTCCTGATGGGTTGTGGTTAGGGCCTTGCATGCCAGCTTCCGCCATCAGTGTGTGAATGTGTGTGTGAATGGATGAATGTAAAAATAGTGTCAAAGCGCTTTGTGTACCTTGAAGGTAGAAAAGCGCTATACAAGTATAGCCCATTTGCCATAGTGAGTAAAACCAAATGTTTGTATTTACAAACCTTACAAAAACAACCCATTCTAGTAAAAGTCACACAGATACAATATTTTAGGCATTTTTAGACATAATGCATGTTTGGTTTTGGAGTTATGTTTATATAACCTCCTTTCTGAGCCGCCACCTTATCGTGGTAGAGGAGTTTGCGGGGCCCACTGTTCCTAGGAGCTATGCTGTCTGTGGGCTTTTATGCCCCCTCGTAGGCTCTCCCAAGACAAATAGGTCCTAGGTGAGGGATCAGACAAAGAGCAGCTCAAAGACCTTTATGAAAAGTACAAATCGAGGTCCTAGATTTTTCCTCGCCCGGACGCGGGTCACCGTGGCTCCCCTGTGGAGCCAGGCCCAGAGGTGGGGCACGATGGCGAGCGCCTGTTGGCTGGCTCAGCTCAATGAAGCAACGTGGTTCCCTCCTCCAATGGGCTCACCACTCATGGGCTGGGTTATAGAGGTCGGGTGCAGTGTGAGCTGAGCGGCAGCCGAAGGCAGGGCACTTGGCGGTCCGATCATCGACTACATAAGCTAGCTCTTCTGACGTGAAATGTCACCTCGCTGGGAGGGAAGGAGCCTGAGCTGGTGTGCGAGGTGGAGAAGTTCCGGCTAGATATAGTTGGACTCACTTCGACGCACAGGAACCTGTTCTCTCGAGAGGGGCTGGACTCTCTTCCACTATGGCGTTGCAAGCAATGAGAGGCTGGGGTGGCAATTCTTGTTGTCCCCCCGGCTCAAAGACAAGAGTATGGGGTATCGGACTGTCTGATTGTGGCGGGTCGCTCCCTGTATGATCAGTGTTCTGTTGATTCTGTTGTTAACTTTTATGGACAGAATTGCAGTCATGGCGTTGAGGGGATCCGGTTTGGTGGTTGCAGGATCAGTGTCACGGCCCTGACGCGCACCAGTGCGCGTTCATCTGGGAGCCGCGCTGAGCGCACCTGCGCTCGCGCGCGCGTCACTCAAACTGCTGCAGGCAGCTGCGTTTCTTCAATCAACACACCGGCAACTGATGAGAGGGACGACTACTTAAACAACCGCCACCAGAGATCCTTTGCCAGAACGTAGCAATCTGTACATCGTACCGTAAGCTCGTCTCCAGCTTCCTAGTGCCTTTTTGATCCTGATCTCTGTGCCTTTTTTCCCTGCATTAATTGTCGTGTCTTCCTCATCCCGCAGCTTCCTGTGTGTGCGTCCTCGAGTCACGCTGTGTGTCGTGTGCTCCTGGATCTTCCCTGTCATCCTCTTGCTTCCTGGTTCTGGACTCATCGCTCGCCCCCCCCCCCCCCCCGACGACCCACTCCTGCCTCTCGACCAACGCTTCCGCCCCTGGACAAACCCTGTCTGACAGCACCGCTCCTCTCAACACGCATCTCCAACACTTACGGTAAAACCCTCCAGTTAAATTCCACACATAGTCTGACACCCATTTCCTGTTTGGTTACATACACATCTAATATATATATATATATATATATATATATATATATATTGATATATATAATATAATATAATATATAATATCATATAATATATTGGATAATATATTGTATGAATTATACATATATATTATTATTATTATTATTGTTATATAGATATATATTTATATAGAGATATATAATTCCCTTTTGAATAAATACGCCCCAGGCTAAACGCTCTCCCTGTCTCAGTGCCGTCTCCTTCTACCCGGTACCATCACAGTACGTTCTGGCCATGTCGGAACCAGACGGCACGAGAAGAGCACGCTCCACTCCCTCTCCCCGACCCCCCACGAACCCCGATCTTCCCACCGTGTACACTATTGTCCAGCAGCAACAGTCCCGCTTCGATCACTTGGAGACCCAGCTTACTGCTTGCTTTGCCAACCTGCTGTCAAGGCTGGACACCATTGATCCAAGACCCCCCCCTCCACCTGCGCTGAATACGGGTGCCTCAGCGGCTGCCACATGGGACACCTACCTCACCAGGGAACCCAAGATTGCCACCCCCAAGACATTTGAGGGAGATTTTGAACTCTGCCGGGGATTTTTGGTCCAGTGCGAGCTTATATTTCAGCACCAGCCTTCTCGCTACTCATCTGATGGGGCAAAAATGGCCTTCCTGTTCTCCCTCCTGTCAGGCAGAGCGCTGCGATGGGCCACAGCGGCAATCGACCAGAGCAACGGACTCGGTACTGACTACTCAGCCTTCCGCGCCGAGTTCCGCGCTGTTTTTGACCACCCAGTGGACGGGGGGGATGCCGCCTCCCACCTCCACTCCATTCAGCAGGGCTCCCGCTCCGTTGCTGATTACACCCTGGAGTTTCGCACCCTCGCAGCTGACAGCGGGTGGGGGGACAAGGCACTCCAGAGCGCGTACCGACGCGGGCTCAGTGACTCAGTGAAGGACGGACTTCTTCGGGACCGACCAACGTCCTACCGGGCCTTAATTGACCTCGCTCTCCAGATGGACCAAAGACTAATCGAGCGAGCGGCAGAGCGAGCACACAGCAGGTCAAGCCCAAGTGCTCGCACCAGAACGCCCGCTGTCATGTGGCCACCACTATCGGCCCCTGAGACCACCGGCACGGATGATCCCATGCAGCTAGGCAGATCCCGCCTGGCAGCCGAAGAACGAGAGAGACGCTTCCGGCAACGCCTCTGTCTCTACTGCGGGGTGGCAGGTCATGAGATCAGGAACTGCCCGATACGGCCAAAAGACAAGGCTCACTAGTCAGGGGAATCCTGGTGAGCCATACGTCCGTTCCCCACAAGCTGAAGAATCCAGGCATCCTTTTCCCAGCGACTTTATCATGGAACTCCAAGAACTTAACCATCGGGGCCTACTTGGATTCTGGAGCGGACGACAGTCTCATGGATCGGGAGTTCGCACAACAGGCTGGTATACAGCTTCTACCCCTTGAGACCCCCCTACCGGCTCAAGCCCTGGACGGACACCCCCTCGGTCCCATAACCCACCGGACGGAACCCCTCTCACTTACCCTCTCAGGGAACCACACTGAAACTATTAGTCTCTGGGTTCTGGATGCCCCCATTGCCCCCCTAGTCCTTGGTCGCTCTTGGCTCTGCAAGCACGATCCCCACATTGCCTGGTCTACAGGCAAAATCCTGGCCTGGAGTGCTACATGCCACGCTAACTGCCTCGGATCCGCAGTTCCTCCGAGTGGCAGCCCCAAGGCCACCTTACCCCCCACTGACCTCTCTAATGTGCCCCCCGTCTATCACGACCTTGCCGCGGTCTTCAACAAGGAACAGGCACTCTCCCTTCCCCCGCATCGACCATATGATTGCTCCATAGACCTAGTTCCCAATGCTGTCCTCCCATCTAGCCGCCTATACAATCTGTCCTTGCCCGAGAAGAAGGCCATGCAGGACTACATTTCGGACTCTCTCGCCTCCGGCATCATTACTCCCTCTAAGTCCCCGGTGGCAGCAGGATTCTTCTTTGTGGGCAAGAAGGACGGATCTCTACGCCCCTGTATTGACTATCGGCAACTAAATAACATCACAATCAAGAACAGATACCCCCTCCCCCTCCTGAGCTCTTCCTTCGAGCCACTCGCACCCGCCACAGTTTTTAGTAAATTGGATCTCCGCAACGCGTACCACCTGGTACGCATCAGGAAGGGGGACGAATGGAAAACCGCCTTCAATACGCACCTGGGCCACTTCGAATACAGGGTAATGCCCTTCGGCCTGACGAACGCCCCGGCGGTTTTCCAGGCTCTGGTCAACGACGTATTGCGGGACATGTTGGACCAGTTTGTGGTGGTGTACCTTGATGACATTCTTATTTTTTCTAAAACCCTACAGGAACACCAACAGCATGTCCGACTGGTCCTGCAGCGTCTACTGGAGAACCGCCTGTTCGTCAAGGCCGAAAAATGTGAGTTCCACAATTCTGCAATTAACTTTCTGGGTCACATTATACAAAAGGGACACATCAAGGCAGACCCCAAGAAGGTCGAGGCAGTAATGGAGTGGCCACAGCCCTCCACACGGACGGAGTTGAGACGCTTTCTGGGCTTCGCAGGATTCTACCGCCGCTTCATAAAGGACTTCAGTAAGGTGGCCGCCCCTCTCCATAACCTCACTTCCACCCTCATCCCATTTCAATGGACCAAGGAAGCCAATGTCGCCTTCCAGGGGCTGAAGAGGAGCTTCACCTCCGCACCTGTGCTCGTCCACCCCGATCCTGATTGTCCATTTATCGTCGAGGTGGACGCATCAGATTCGGGTATCGGGGCAGTACTCTCCCAGCGTGCCCGAGAGAATAATGTCTTGCATCCATGTGCATTTTTTTCCAGAAGACTCACACCATCGGAGCGCAACTACGACGCAGGTAATCGGGAACTGCTGGCAGTTCACGACGCCCTAACTGAGTGGAGACACTGGCTGGAGGGGGCAAAACATCCGTTCCTGGTACTCACCGATCATCGCAACCTCATCCATATTCGCTCTGCCAAGAGACTTAATGACCGTCAGGCACGATGGGCACAATTTTTCAGTAGATTTGACTACACGCTCTCATTCAGACCAGGCTCCCGCAATACAAAGGCTGATGCCCTCTCCAGACAGTTCTCTGTGGAGACCATCAGCACACACTCAGCGGAACCCATTCTCCCCCCTGCCCGGGTGGTGGGGATGGTCACCTGGGAGATCGAGGCACTGGTAAAAGCGGCACTCCTCGTGAACCCAGGACCTGGTGGTGGACCCCCCGACAGACTGTTTGTTCCACCTGACCTTCGATCCAAGGTACTGGACTGGGGTCACTCCAGTATTTTCGCTTGCCATCCGGGGGTCCACCGCTCGCTATCATTTATCCGGCGCTCATTCTGGTGGCCATCTATGGAGACCGACACCAGAGAGTTCATTGCTGCTTGTTCCACGTGCGCCCGCAACAAGGCTTCCCACAGCCCTCCGGCGGGACTCTTACGCCCCCTACCTATTCCTGGTCGACCCTGGTCTCACATTGCTCTGGATTTTGTGACCGGATTCCCCGCCTCCCAAGGTAATACCACTATCCTAACCATAATTGATAGATTCTCCAAGGCTGCACATTTTGTCCCCCTCCCCAAGCTTCCCTCCGCAGCTGAGACTGCCGATTTACTCATCAGACATGTGGTCAGACTGCACGGCATCCCCCAGGACATCCTCTCTGACCGTGGCCCCCAGTTCACCTCCCGTGTGTGGCAGTCATTCTGCAAGGGAATTGGGGCAACAGTCAGCCTTACCTCTGGATATCACCCACAGAGTAACGGACAAGCAGAGAGAGCCAACCAGGGGTTAGAGACAATGCTCCGCTGTGTCTCCGCCCGCCAACCCTCTCACTGGAGCAAATACATACCCTGGGTGGAGTATGCCTTTAACTCCATGACCAGTTCCGCCACAGGTATGTCCCCTTTCGAGTGCTCTCTAGGCTACCAACCACCCATGTTTTTACAGCAAGAGGTCGAGGCAGCGGTACCCTCCACCCGGGCCCACCTTAAACGTTGCCAGACCATTTGGAAGACTGCTCGGGCTGCCTTAGTGAAGACATCAGACAGGATGCGCCGCAACGCCGACCGGCACCGCATCCCGGCACCCTCCTATCAGCCCGGGCAGCAGGTGATGTTACGGGCCAAGGACCTCCACCTCAAGGTACAGTCCTCTAAATTGGCACCCCGCTACGTGGGACCCTTCCCCATCAACGCCATTGTCAACCCTGCTGCCGTTCGTCTCTCTCTCCCATCTTCCATGAAGATCCACCCAAGTTTTCACGTGTCCCAAATCAAGCCTGTGTCTATCAGCCCTCTCTCACCCCCCACCCTTGCCCCCCCTCCTCCCAGGGTCCTCAAGAGCGGTGATCGGGTTTGGACTGTTAAGGAGATCCTCAGGGTTCGTCGGCAGGGTAGAGGATTGGTCTATCTGGTCGACTGGGAAGGCTATGGACCGGAGGACCGATCCTGGGTGCCGGCCTCCTACTTCGCGGACCCCTCTCTTATAGAAGATTTTTACCATGCCAACCCGGATGCACCCCGTAGCTCGTCTGGAGTCTCGCATAAGGTGGGGGGTACTGTCACGGCCCTGACGCGCACCAGTGCGCGTTCATCTGGGAGCCGCGCTGAGCGCACCTGCGCTCGCGCGCGCGTCACTCAAACTGCTGCAGGCAGCTGCGTTTCTTCAATCAACACACCGGCAACTGATGAGAGGGACGACTACTTAAACAACCGCCACCAGAGATCCTTTGCCAGAACGTAGCAATCTGTACATCGTACCGTAAGCTCGTCTCCAGCTTCCTAGTGCCTTTTTGATCCTGATCTCTGTGCCTTTTTTCCCTGCATTAATTGTCGTGTCTTCCTCATCCCGCAGCTTCCTGTGTGCGTCCTCGAGTCACGCTGTGTGTCGTGTGCTCCTGGATCTTCCCTGTCATCCTCTTGCTTCCTGGTTCTGGACTCATCGCTCGCCCCCCCCCCCCCCCCCCCCTCCCCCCGACGACCCACTCCTGCCTCTCGACCAACGCTTCCGCCCCTGGACAAACCCTGTCTGACAGCACCGCTCCTCTCAACACGCATCTCCAACACTTACGGTAAAACCCTCCAGTTAAATTCCACACATAGTCTGACACCCATTTCCTGTTTGGTTACATACACATCTAATATATATATATATATATATATATATATATATATATATATATTGATATATATAATATAATATAATATATAATATCATATAATATATTGGATAATATATTGTATGAATTATACATATATATTATTATTATTATTATTGTTATATAGATATATATTTATATAGAGATATATAATTCCCTTTTGAATAAATACGCCCCAGGCTAAACGCTCTCCCTGTCTCAGTGCCGTCTCCTTCTACCCGGTACCATCACAATCAGGTCTCTGCTTTTTGCAGTTGATGTGGTCCTGATGGCTTCAACTGGCCAGCATCTCCAGCTCTCATTGGATGGCCGAGTATGAAGCGACTGGGATGAGAATCAGCACCTCCAAGTCCGAGTCCATGGTTCTCGCCCGGTAAAGGGTGGGGTGCCATGTCCAGGTTGAGGAGGCGATGGCACATACTAGATGGCCCCAAGTGGAGGAGTTCAAGTACCTAGGAGTCTTGTTCACGAGTGAGGGAAGAGTGGATCATGAGATCCACAGGCGGATCGGTGCGGCGTCTTCAGTAATGAGGACGCTATATCGATCCATTGTGGTGAAGAAGGAGCTGAGCCAGAATTAAAAGCTATAAATTTACCGGTCGATCTACATTCCCATCCTGCACCCATGGTCATGGTTATGACCGAAAAGACAAGATCCCAGGTACAAGCGGCCAAATTGAGTTTCCTCCGCCGGGTGGCGGGTCTCTCCCTTAGAGATAGGATAAGAAGCTCTGTCATCCGGGAGGAACTCAGAGTAAAGCGCTGCTCCTCCACATTGAGAGGAGCCAGATGAGGTGGTTCGGGCATCTGCTCAGGATGCCACCCGAACGCCTCCCGAGGGAGGTGTTTAGGGCAAGTCCGACCGGCAGGAGGCCACGGGGAAGACCCAGGACACATTGGGAAGATTATGTCTCCCGGCTGGCCTGGGAACGCCTCAGGATCCCCCGAGAAGAGCTGGAAGAAGTGGCTGGGGAGAGGGAAGTCTGGGCTTCTCTGTTTAGGCTGCTGCCCCCGCAACCCGACCTCGGTTAAGCGGAAGAAAATGGATGGATTTAGTAACGACAACAAAAAATGATTCTAGTAAAACTCACATGGATACAATTTTACAGGTATTTTTAGACATAATGCATGTTTGGTTTTGGAATTATGTTTATATAACTTTCATATGTATTATGACAGTTATACTGTCATCTTGAGTAAAACTAACTTGTGTCTTTACAAACATTACAAACTATTTTTTTCCAGTAAAACTCACAAAAATAATGTTTTCCAGGCATTATTAGACATTTTTCATGTGTGGTTTAGGAAATATGTTTAAATAACTGTCATATTGAATGTGGCAGTTATACTGTTATTATGTGTAAAACCAAATTTTTGTATTTGCAAACCTTACAAAAACAACTGATTCTAGTAAAACTCACATAGATTCAATATTACAGGCATTTTTAGATATTTCACATGTTTGAATACATTTTTATTGCTTTTTTCGTTAGGGCAAGTCCGATCGGCAGGAGGCCACGGGGAAGACCCAGGACACATTGGGAAGACTATGTCTCAGGCTGGCCTGGGAACGCCTCGGGATCCCCCGAGAAGAGCTGGACAAAGTGGCTGGGGCTTCTCTGCTTAGGCTGCTGCCCCCGTACCGGACCTCGGATAAGCGGAAGAAAATGGATGGATTTAGTATGACAGTTATACTGTCATATTGAGTAAAAAAACTATTTTTCATAGATTCAGTATTACAGGCATCTTTAGATGGATTGCATGTTTGGTTTTGGAGATATGTATATACAACTTTCATATTTAGTATGACAGTTATACTGTCATATTGAGTAAAAAAAAAAAAAAAAACTTGTGTCTGCAAACCTTACAAAAGATTATTATTCTAGTAAAACTAACAAAGATACATTTTTCCAAGCATTATTAGCATTTGTTGTTTTGGAGTTATAATGCTTGCGTTGAGAGGCGACGGGCTCGGGTGGCAATTCTTGTTGCCCCCCGGCTCAAAGCCTGCACGTTGGAGTTCAACCCAGTGGACCAGTGGGTAGCTTTCCTCCGCCTTCGGGTGGGGGGACGGGTCCTGACTGTTGTTTGGCCTTACGCGCCAAACGGCAGCTCAGAGTACCCACCCTTTTTGGATTCACTCGAGGGAGTACTGGAAAGTGCTCCACCGGGTGATTCCCTCGTTCTACTGGGGGCCTTCAATGCTCATCTTGGCAACAACAGTGAAACCTGGAGAGGCGTGATTGGGAAGAATGGCCGCCCGGATCTGAACCCGAGTGGTGTTTTGTTATTGGACTTTTGTGCTCGTCACAGATTGTCAATAACAAACACCAAGTTCAAACATAAGGGTGTCCATATGTGCACTTGGCACCAGGACACCCTAGGCCACAGTTCCATGATCGATTTTGTAGTTGTGTCATCGGATTTGCGGTCTCATGTTTTGGACACTCGGGTGAAGAGAGGGGCGGAGCTTTCTACCGATCACCACCTGGTGGTGAGTTGGCTGCGATGGTGGGGGAGGATGCCTGACAGACCTGGCAGGCCCAAACGCATTGTGAGGGTTTGCTGGGAACGCCTCCGGAAGAACTTTGAACATGTCACGAGGGAGGCGCTGGACATTGAGTCTGAGTGGACCATGTTCCGTGCCTCTCTTGTCGAGCCGGCTGATTGGAGCTGTGGCCGCAAGGAGTTTGGTGCCTCTCGTGGCGGTAATCCTAGAACCCGCTGGTGGACACCAGCAGTGAGGGATGCCGTCAAGCTGAAGAAAGAGCCTATCGGGTCCTTTTGGCTCATGGGACTCCAGAGGCAGCCGACAGGCCAAGCGAAGTGCGGCTTCAGCGGTCGCAGAGGCAAAAACTCGGACATGGGAGGAGTTTGGAGAAGCCATGGAAAACGACTTCCAGACGGCTTCGAAGCGATTCTGGACCACCATCCGCCGGCTCAAGGGGGGGCAGCAGTGCACTGTAACACCGTGTATGGTGAGGATGGTGCGCTGCTGACCTCTACTGCAGCTGTTATTGATCGGTGGAGGGAATACTTCGAAGACCTCCTTAATCCCACCAACATGTCTTCCTATGAGGAAGCAGTGCCTGGGGAATCTGTGGTGGGCTCTCCTATTTCTGGGGCTGAGGATGCCAAGGTAGTTAAAAAGCTCCTCAATGGCAACGCCCTGGGGGTGGATGAGATCCGTCCGGAGTTCCTTAAGGCTCTGGATGCTGTGGGGCTGTCTTGGTTAACAAGACTCTGCAACATCGCGTGGACATCGGGGGAGGTACTTCTGGATTGGGAGACCGGGGTGGTGGTTCCTCTCTTTAAGAAGGGGAACCAGAGGGTGTGTTTCAACACTCCTCAGTCTTCCCGGTAAGGTCTATTCATGTGTACTGGAGAAGAGGCTAGTCGAACCTCGGATTCAGGAGGAACAGTGTGGTTTACGTCCTGGTCGTGGAACTGCGGACCAGCTTTATACTCTCGGCAGGGTCCTTGAGGGTGCATGGGAGTTTGCCCAACCAGTCTACATGTGCTTTATGGACTTGGAGAAGGCATTCGACCATTTACCCCTGGAAGTCCTGTGGGGAGTGCTTAGAGAGTATGGGGTAACGGACTGTCTTATTGTGGCGGTTCGCTCCCTTTGCAAGAGTCAGAGCTTGGTCCGCATTGCCGGCAGTAAGTCGGACCCGTTTCCAGTGAGGGTTGGACTCCGCAAAGGCTGCCCTTTGTCACCGATTCTGTTCATAACCTTTATGGACAGAATTTCTAGGCGCAGTCAGGGCGTTGAGGGGATCCGGTTTAGTGTCTGCAGGATTAGGTCTCTGCTATTTGCAGATGATGTGGTCCTGATGGCTTCATCTGGCCAAGATCTTCAGCCCTCACTGGATCGGTTCGCAGACGAGTGTGAAGTGACTGGGATGTGAATCAGCACCTCCAAGTCCGAGTCCATGGTTCTCGCCCGGAAAAGGGTGGAGTGCCATCTCCGGGTTGGGGAGTAGATCTTGCCCCAAGTGGAGGAGTTCAAGGACCTCAGAGTCTTGTTCACGAGTGAGGGAAGAGTGGATCGTGAGATCGACAGGCGGAACGGTGCGGCGTCTTCAGTAATGCGGACGCTGTATTGATCCGTTGTGGTGAAGAAGGAGCTGAGCCGGAAGGCAAAGCTCTCGATTTACCGGTCGATCTACGTTCCCATCCTCACCTATGGTCATGAGCTTTGTGTCATGGCCGAAAGGACAAAATCACGGGTACAAGCGGCCGAAATGAGTTTCCTCCGCCGGGTGGCGGGGCTCTCCCTTAGAGATAGGGTGAGAAGCTCTGTCATCCGGGAGGAGCTCAAAGTAAAGCCATTGCTCCTCCATTTCGAGAGGAGCCAGATGAGGTGGTTCGGGCATCTGGTCAGGATGCCACCCGAACGCCTCCCTAGGGAGGTGTTTCGGGCACGTCCAACCGGTAGGAGGCCCAGGAAGACCCAGGAAACGGGAAGCTTTTCTCTCCCGGCTGGCCTGGGAACGCCCCAGGATCCCCCGGGACGAAGTGGCTGGGGAGAGGAAAGTCTGGGCTTCCCTGCTTACGACCTGCTTGCGACCCGACCTCGGATAAGCGAAAGAAAATGGATGGCTGGATGGATGGAGTTATGTTTAAATAACTGTCATAAAGAGTAAAACCTCATTTTTGTATTTGTAAACCTTACCAAAACAACTGATTTTAGTAAAACTCACACAGATTCAATATTACAGGCATTTTTAGACATTTTGCTTATTTGGTGTAGGAATTATGATGGAATACAATGTTTTTGCTTATTTCGCATTATCTTAGGATTTTAAGAACTTTACTGTCATATTGAGGAAAACAAATACTTTTTGTGTTTGCAAGCCTTAAAAAAGCATATGTTTCGAGTAAAACTCACAAGAATGCCTTATTTCAGGCATTATTAGCCATTTTTTATGTGTAGTTTAGGCATACTTGCCAAGCCTCCTGGATTTTCCAGGAGACTCCCGAAATTCAGCGCCTCTCCCGAAAACCTCCCGGGACAAATTTTCTCCCAAAAATCTCCCGAAATTCAGGCTGATCTGAGTGAGGACAGCCTGTATTCACGTCTGCTTTCCCACGATATAAACAGCATGCCTGCCCAATCACGTTATAACTGTAGAATGATCGAGGGCGAGTTCTTGGTTTCTTATGTGGGTTTATTGTTAGGTAGTTTCATTAACGTCCTCCCAGCGCGGTAACAACACAAAACAACAGCAGTCACGTTTTCGTCTACCGTAAAGCAGTTTGTCTGCCGTAAACAGCAATGTTGTGACACTCTTTAAACAGGGCAATACTGCCATCTACTGTACATGCATATGTGACAATAACATCCAGGGCTTTTAGAGAGTGCAGTGCACAACTGCGCACACAACAAGGAGACGAAGCAGAAGAACGCGGAAGATACAGCCATGGCGACGCCGACGACGAGTAAGATGAAGAAACACGCTTATAAGTTCCAAGCCGCAGCTGCGATTGGACCTGGATAGCCTCCGGGGAGAAGTAGTGGAATACCAAGTGCTTGGCAGTGAAGATCTTCCTCAGGAAGCAAAGATTGACCGGTTTTTGGCCATGCTCGGGAGGGATGGAAAATTCCAGACTCTCGTGCATTTGATGAAAGCACTTTTGTGCGTGCCACACAGCAATGCATCATCAGAGAGGGTGTTCAGCATGGTTATAAAAATAGTGAAAGAGAATAGAACAAGGATGGACAATTCAACCCTTAACTCAACAATGAGTAGATGAGTGTTATGTGTGTGTATATGTGTAAATAAATGAAAACTGAAATTCAAGTATTTGTTTTATATATATATATATATATATATATATATATATATATATATATATATATATATATATATATATATGTCTTATATCTCCTGATGATTGAGGGAACCCCTCATGAAACAGGCCTGTAGAGATGAAGTAGTCTTGTGATTTTTTTCCCCACACATACATATATATATATATATATATATATATATATATATATATATATATATATATATATATATATATAGCTAGAATTCACTGAAAGTCAAGTTTTTTTTATATATGTGTGTATATATATATATATATATATATATATATATATATATATATATGAAATACTTGACTTGGTGAATTCTAGCTCTAAATATACTCCTCCCCTCTTAACCACACCCCCAACCACGCCCCCACCCCACCCCCGACCATGCCTTCCCCACCCCCACCTCCTGAAATCGGAGGTCTCAATGTTGGCAAGTATGAGTTTAGGAGTTATGTTTAAAAAACTGTCATAGTGAGTGTGGCAGTTACACTGTCATATTGAGTAAAAAAAACTAACTTGTGTCTTTGCAAACCTCACAAAAGAAAACGTTTCTAATAAAAATCACAAAGATACATTTCTTCACGCATTATTAGACATTTTTCATGTGTGGTTTAGGAGTTATGTTTAAATAACTGTCATATTGAGTGTGGCAGTTATACTGTCATTATGTGTAAAACCTAATTTTGTATTTGCAAACCTTATAAAAACAACTGATTCTAGTAAAACATAGATTCAATTTTACAGGCATTTTTAGACATTTTACATGTTTGGTTTAGGAGTTGTGTTTGAATACATTTTTTATTGCTATTTTCGTTAGGGCAAGGCCGACCGGCAGGAAGCCACGGGGAAGACCCAGGACACATTGGGAAGACTATCATTCAAGTACCTTGGGGTGTGGGTGGACAATAAGCTGGACTGGACTGTTAACACAGACCACTTGTACAGGAAAGGACAGAGCTGTACTTCCTGAGGCGGCTGTCCTTTGTCCCACACGCCATTAGACTGTACAACTCTTCTCTGGGGGGAGGGGGGCTACTAGGATGACAGGGGATGCAAATCAATAAGAGTGCAATATTTTTTCAAAACATGGTCACTACTGCCTAGTTTCTCTTGTTATATTCTTATTTTACTGTTATATTTTTATTCTCATTGTTGCTTTTTATTTTTATTCTATTGTAATATGTTTCTATTTTGTTTCAATTTATACCCCCATTATTTACTTATCACTTTTTACAATTTTGTACACTACTGCTGGAATTTAAATTTTCCTGAGGGAACTCTCCTGAAGGAATCAATAAAGTACTATCTATCTATCTATCTATTTATGTCTCCTGGCTGGCCTGTAAATGCCTCGGGATCCCCCGAGAAGAGCTGGACAAAGTGGCTGGGGAGAGGAAAGTCTGGGCTTCTCTGCTTAGGCTGCTGCCCCCGCAACCTGACCTCGGATAAGCAGGAAGAAAATGGATGGATTTAGTATGACAGTTATACTGTCATATTAAGTAAAAAACTAACTTGTGTCTTTGCAAACATTACAAAATATATTTTTTCTAGTAAAACTCACAAAGATACATAACTCAAGGCATTATTAGTCATTTTGCATGTGTGGTTTAGGACTTATGTTTAAATAATCGTCAGATTGAGTGTGACAGTATACTGTCATAGTGAGTAAAACCCATATTTTGTAATTGCAAACCTTATGAAAACAAATGATTCTACTAAAACTAACATGGATACAATATTACAGGCATTTTTAGACATAATGCATATTTGGTTTTGGAGTAATGTTTATATAACTTTCATATTTTGTATGACAGTAATACTGTCATATTGAATAAAAAAAACTAACTTGTATCTGTACAAACCTTAAAAAATATTTTTTTCCCCAGTAAAACTCACAAAGAGACATTTCTCCAGGTATTATTAGCCATTGTGCACATGTGGTTTAGGAGTTATGTTTAAATAAATGTCAAATTGAATGTGGCAGTTATACTGTTATTATGAGTAAAACCTAATTTTTGTAAATGTTAACCTTACCACAATACCTGATTCTGGTAAAACTCACATAGATTCAATATTACAGGCATTTTTAGACATTTTACATGTTTGGTTTAGAGTTGTGTTTGAATACATTTGTATTGCTTTTTTCATTAGGGCAAGTCCGACGGGCAGGAGGCCGCGGGGAAGACCCAGGACACATTGGGAAGACTATGTCTCCCGGCTGGGCTGTCGAACACCTCGGGATCCCCCGAGAAGAGCTGGACGAAGTCGTTGGGGATAGGGAAGTCCGGGCTTCTCTGCTTAGGCTGCCGCCCCTGCAACCGGACCTCGGATAAGCGGAAGAAAATGGATGGATTTAGTATGACAGTTATACTGTCATATTAAGTAAAAAAAACTAACTTACAAAATATATTTTTTCTAGTAAATCTAACAAAGATACATTTCTCCAAGCATTATTAGTCATTATTAGATCAACAGGCGGATCGGTGCGGCGTCTTCAGTAATGCGGACGCTGTATCGATCCGTTGTGGTGAAGAAGGAGCTGAGCCGGAAGGCAAAGCTCTCAATTTACCGGTCGATCTACGTTCCCATCCTCACCTATGGTCATGAGCTTTGGGTTATGACCGAAAGGACAAGATCACGGGTACAAGCGGCCGAAATGAGTTTCCTCCGCCGGGTGGCGGGGCTCTCCCTTAGAGATAGGGTGAGAAGCTCTGCCATCCGGGAGGAGCTCAAAGTAAAGCCGCTGCTCCTCCACATCGAGAGGAGCCAGATGAGGTGGTTCGGGCATCTGGTCAGGATGCCACCCGAACGCCTCCCTAGGGAGGTGTTTAGGGCACGTCCCACCGGTAGGAGGCCGCGGGGAAGACCCAGGACACGTTGGGAAGACTATGTCTCCCGGCTGGCCTGGGAACGCCTCGGCGTCCCACAGGAAGAGCTGGACGAAGTGGCTGGGGAGAGGGAAGTCTGGGCTTCCCTGCTTAAGCTGCTGCCCCCGCGACCCGACCTAGGATAAGCGGAGGAAGATGGATGGATGGATGGATTATTAGTCATTTTGCATTTGTTGTTTAGGAGTTATGTTTAAATAACTGTCATAGTGAGTAAAACCTAATTTTTGTATTTGCAAAAACCTTACAAAAACAACTGATTCTAGTAAAACTCACATGGATGCAATATTGCAGGCATTTTTAGACATGATGCATGTTTGATTTTGGAGTTGTGTTTATATAACTTTCATATTTAGTATTACAGTAACACTGTCATATTGAGTAAAAACAACTAACTTGTGTCTGTACAAACATTACGAAATATTTTTTTTCCAGTAAAACTCACAAAGAGACATTTCTCCAGGCATTAATAGCCATTGTGCATGCGTGGTTTAGGAGTTATGTTTAAATAGATGTCAAATTGAATGTGGCAGTTATACTGTCATTATGAGTGAAACCTAATTTTTGTAATTGTAAACCTTACCAAAATACCTGGTTCTGGTAAAACTCACATAGATTCAATATTACATGCATTTTTAGACGGATTGCATGTTTGGTTTTGGAGTTTTGATTATACAACTTTCATATTTAGTATGACAGTTATACTGTATATTACCATTGAGTAAAAAAAAACCTAGCTTGTGTCTTTGCAAACCTTACAAACGATCGTTATTCTAGTATAGACTTAGACTTAGACTTAGACTTTCTTTTTATTGTCATTCAAATTTGAACTTTACATTACAGATAAGAACGAAATGTCGTAGTGCAGGATAAAAAAGCAATAAGGTGCATATTTCGATACATAAATATATATAAATAATATATAAATACTATATATATATATATATATATATATATATATATATATATATATATATATATATAATAAATAAATATATATAAATATATATAAATAGATCAATAGATTACTGTGCAGATAAATATATTGCACTTTTTCCACATGCGCCCACGTTTATGGGTGTATGTTATATTGTTTATTTCATTCCAGCGAGTAAATTCATTTTGAGGGGAGTTGAGGAGATAATTTAATTATGATGCGTTCAAGAGTCTTACGGCCTGAGGGAAGAAGCTGCTACAGAAGCTTCGGAGGCTGCGGAACCTCTTTCTAGAGTCCAGCAGTGAAAACTGTCCTTGGTGGGGGTGGGAGGAGTCTTTGCAAATTTTCTGAGCCCTGGTCAGGCAGCACTTTTTGCGATCTCCTGGATAGGAGGAAGAGGAGTCCTGATGATCTTTTCCGCCGTCCTCACCACTCTCTGGAGATACTTCCAGTCTGAGGCACTGCAGGCTCCAGTCCAGACAGAGATGCTGTTGGTCAGCAGGCTCTCTATAACAAAGATACAGTTCTCCAAGCATTATTAGCTATTTTGCATTTGTTGTTTAGGAGTTATGTTTAAATAACTGTCAAAGTAAATAAAACCTAATTTTGGTATTTGAAAACCTTACAAAAACAATTGATTCTAGTAAAACTCACAGATACAATATCACAGGCATTTTTACATAATGCATGTTTGGTTTTGGAGTTGTGTTTATATAACTTTCATATTTAGTATTACAGTAATACTGTCATATTGAGTAAAAATAAAACAACTAACTTGTGTCTTTACAAACCTTACAAAATATTTTTCCCAGTAAAACTCAAAGATACATTTCTACAGGCATTATTAGCCATTTTGCATGTGCGGTTTAGGATTTATGTTTAAATAACTGTCATATTGAGTGTGACAGTAAAGTCATAGTGACTAAAACAAACTAACTTGTGTCTTTGCAATGCTTACAAAAGAAAATGTTACTAGTAAAACTCACAAAAGATACATTTCTTCATGCATTATTAGAAAATGTTCATGTGTAGTTTAGGAGTTATGTTTTAATAACTGTCAAATTGAGTGTGGCAGTTATACTGTCATTAAGTGTTAAACCTAATTTTTGTATTTGCAAACCTTACAAAAACAACTGATTCTAGTAAAACTCACATAGATTCAATATTGCAGGCATTTTAGACATTTCACATGTTTGGTTTAGGAGTTGTGTTTGAATACATTTTAATTGCTTTTTTCGTTTGGGCAAGTCCGACCGGCAGGAGGCCACGGGGAAGCCCCAGGACACATTGGGAAGACTATGTCAGCCGGCTGGCCTGGGAACGCTTCGGGATCCCCCGAGAAGAGCTGTACGAAGTGGCTGGGCTTCTCTGCCTAGGCTGGTGCCCCCGCAACCCGACCTCGGATAAGCGGAAGAAAATGGATACATTTAGTATGACAGTTATACTATTATATTGAGTAAAAAAACTAAGTTGTGTCTTTAAAAAACCTTACAAATTATATGTTTTCTAGTAAAACTCACAAAGATACATCTCCAGGCATTATAAGCCATTTTGCATGTGGTTTAGGGGTTATGTTTAAATAACTGCCATATTGAATGTGGCAGTTATACTGTCATTATGAGTAAAACCTAATTTTTGTAATTGTAAACCTTACCAAAATACCTGATTCTGGTAAAACTCACATAGATTCAATATTACAGGCATTTTTAGACGGATTGCATGTGTAGTTTTGAAATTATGTTTATACAACTTTCTTATTTAGTATGACAGTGATACTATCATATTGAGTAAAAAAAAAACTAACTTGTGTCTTTGCAAACCTTACAAAAGAACATTTTAGTAAAACTCAAAAATACATCTCCAGGCATTATTAGCCATGTTGCATTTGTTGTTTAGGAGTTATGTTTAAATAACTGTCATATTAAATGTAACAGTATACTCTCAAACCTAATTTTTGTATTTGCAAACCTTACAAACACAACTGATTCTAGTAAAACTCACATGCATTCAATATTACAGTTATTTTTAGACATTTTGCCTGTTTGGTTTAGAAATTATGATGGAATACATTTGTATTGCTTTTTTCGCATTATCTCAGGATTTTAGGAATATTACGGTCATATTGAGTAGAAAACTACTTTTTGTGTTTGCAAGCCTTAAAAAAGCATATGTTTCGAGTAAAACTCACAATAATGCATTATTTCAGGCAATATTAGCTCATTTTTATGTGTAGTTTAGGAGTTATGTTTATTTACTGTCATATTGAGTGTACATTGTCATGGTGAAAAAAAAACTATTTTTTTTATTTGCAAAAATTTCAAACACAACCGATTCTAGTAAAACTCACATGGATTCAATATTACAGGCATTTTTACAAATTTTGCATGTTTAGTTTAGAAATTATGATTGAATACATTTTTATTGCTTTTTTCGCATTATCTCAGGATTTTAAGAACAATACTGTCATATTGAGTAAAACAAATACTTTTTGTGTTTGCAAGCCTTAAGAAAGAATATGTTTCGAGGTAAACTCCCAAGGATCCAATATTTCAAACAATATTAGCCATTTTGCATGAGTAGTTTAGGAGTTATGATTACAAAACTGTCATATTGAGTGTGACAGTTTACTTTCATAAAGAGTAAAACCTAATTTTTGTTTTTGCAAACCTTACTAAAACAACTGATTCTAGTAAAACTCACATGGATTCAACAATACAGGCATTTTTACACATGTTGCATGTTTAAGTTAGAAATTATGATTGAATACATTTGTATTGCTTTTTTTGCATTATCTCAGGATTTAAAGAACATTACTGTCATATTGAGTAAAACAAATACTTTTTGTGTTTGCAAGCCTTAAGAAAGCATATGTTTCCAGGAAAACTCCCAAGGATCCATTATTTCAAACATTATTAGCCATTTTGCATGAGTAGTTTAGGAGTTATGATTAAAAAATTGTCATATTGAGTGTGACAGTTTACTTTCATAAAGAGTAAAACCTATATTTTGTTTTTGCAAACCTTACTAAAACAACTGATTCTAGTAAAACTCACATGGATTTAATATGACAGGCATTTTTAGACATTTTGCATTGTTGGTTTAGGATTTATGTTGGAATACATTTTTATTGCTTTTTTCGCATTATCTCAGAATTTTAAGAACATTACTGTCATATTGAATAAAAACTACTTTTTGTGTTTGCAAGCCTTAAAAAGCATATGTTTCGAGTAAAACTCACAAGAATGCATTATTTCAGGCAACATTAGCTCATTTTTAAGTGTAGTTTAGGAGTTATGTTTAATTTACTGTCATATTGAGTGTACATTGTCATGGTGAAAAAAACCACATTTTTGTATTTGCAAAAATTTCAAACACAACCTAATCTAGTAAAGATCACATGGATTCAATATTACAGGCATTTTTACACATTTTGCATGTTTGATTTAGAAAATATGATTGAATATATTTTCATTGCTTTTTTCGCATTATCTCAGTATTTTAGGAATATTACTGTCATATTGAGTAAAAAGCTACTTTTTGTTTGCAAGATTTGAAAAAGCATATGTTTCGAGTAAAACTCCATAGAATGCATTATTTGAGGCATCATTAGACATTTTGCATGTGTAGTTTAGGAGTTATGATTAAATAAATGTCATATTGAGTGTGGCAGTTGACTTTCTTTAAGAGTAAAACCTAATTTTTGTTTTTGCAAACCTTACTAAAACAACTGATTCTAGCTAAACTCACATGGATTCAATAATACAGGCATTTTTACACATTTTGCATGTTTAGTTTATAAATTATGATTGAATACATTTTTATGGCTTTTTTCGCATTATCTCAGGATTTTAAGAACATTACTGTCATATTGAGTAAAAAAATACTTTTTGTGTTTGCAAGCCTTAAAAAGAATATGTTTCGAGGAAAACTCCCAAGAGTCCATTATTTCAAACATTATTAGCCATTTTGCATGAGTAGTTTAGGAGTTATGATTAAAAAACTGTCATTTTGAGTGTGACAGTTTACTTTCATAAAGAGTAAAACCTAAGTTTTGTTTTTGCAAACTTCACTAAAACAACTGATTCTAGTAAAACTCACATGGATTCAATAATACAGGCATTTTTACAAATTTTGCATGTTTAGTTTAGAAATTATGATTGAATACATTTTTATGGCTTTTTTCGCATTATCTCAGGATTTTAAGAACATTACTGTCATATTGAGTAAAAAAATACTTTTTGTTTGCAAGCCTTAAGAAAGCATATGTTTCGAGGTAAACTCCCAAGGATCCAATATTTCAAACAATATTAGCCATTTTGCATGAGTAGTTTAGGAGTTATGATTACAAAACTGTCATATTGAGTGTGACAGTTTACTTTCATAAAGAGTAAAACCTAATTTTTGTTTTTGCAAACCTTACTAAAACAACTGATTCTAGTAAAACTCACATGGATTCAACAATACAGGCATTTTTACACATGTTGCATGTTTAAGTTAGAAATTATGATTGAATACATTTGTATTGCTTTTTTTGCATTATCTCAGGATTTAAAGAACATTACTGTCATATTGAGTAAAACAAATACTTTTTGTGTTTGCAAGCCTTAAGAAAGCATATGTTTCGAGGAAAACTCCCAAGGATCCATTATTTCAAACATTATTAGCCATTTTGCATGAGTAGTTTAGGAGTTATGATTAAAAAATTGTCATATTGAGTGTGACAGTTTACTTTCATAAAGAGTAAAACCTATATTTTGTTTTTGCAAACCTTACTAAAACAACTGATTCTAGTAAAATTCACATGGATTTAATATGACAGGCATTTTTAGACATTTTGCATTGTTGGTTTAGGATTTATGTTGGAATACATTTTTATTGCTTTTTTCGCATTATCTCAGAATTTTAAGAACATTACTGTCATATTGAATAAAAACTACTTTTTGTGTTTGCAAGCCTTAAAAAGCATATGTTTCGAGTAAAACTCAGAAGAATGCATTATTTCAGGCAACATTAGCTCATTTTTAAGTGTAGTTTAGGAGTTATGTTTAATTTACTGTCATATTGAGTGTACATTGTCATGGTGAAAAAAACCAAATTTTTGTATTTGCAAAAATTTCAAACACAACCTAATCTAGTAAAGATCACATGGATTCAATATTACAGGCATTTTTACACATTTTGCATGTTTGATTTAGAAAATATGATTGAATATATTTTCATTGCTTTTTTCGCATTATCTCAGTATTTTAGGAATATTACTGTCATATTGAGTAAAAAGCTACTTTTTGTTTGCAAGATTTGAAAAAGCATATGTTTCGAGTAAAACTCCATAGAATGCATTATTTGAGGCATCATTAGACATTTTGCATGTGTAGTTTAGGAGTTATGATTAAATAAATGTCATATTGAGTGTGGCAGTTGACTTTCTTTAAGAGTAAAACCTCATTTTTGTTTTTGCAAACCTTACTAAAACAACTGATTCTAGCTAAACTCACATGGATTCAATAATACAGGCATTTTTACACATTTTGCATGTTTAGTTTATAAATTATGATTGAATACATTTTTATGGCTTTTTTCGCATTATCTCAGGATTTTAAGAACATTACTGTCATATGGAGTAAAAAAATACTTTTTGTGTTTGCAAGCCTTAAAAAGAATATGTTTCGAGGAAAACTCCCAAGAGTCCATTATTTCAAACATTATTAGCCATTTTGCATGAGTAGTTTAGGAGTTATGATTAAAAAACTGTCATTTTGAGTGTGACAGTTTACTTTCATAAAGAGTAAAACCTAAGTTTTGTTTTTGCAAACTTCACTAAAACAACTGATTCTAGTAAAACTCACATGGATTCAATAATACAGGCATTTTTACACATTTTGCATGTTTAGTTTAGAAATTATGATTGAATACATTTTTATGGCTTTTTTCGCATTATCTCAGGATTTTAAGAACATTACTGTCATATTGAGTAAAAAAATACTTTTTGTTTGCAAGCCTTAAGAAAGCATATGTTTCGAGTAAAATTCCCAAGGATCCATTATTTCAAACACCATTAGCCATTTTGCATGAGTAGTTTAGGAGTTATGATTAAAAAATTGTCATATTGAGTGTGACAGTTTACTTTCATAAAGAGTAAAACCTAATTTTTGCTTTTGCAAACCTTACTAAAACAACTGATTCTAGTGAAACTCACAAGGATATAATATTACTGGCATTTTTACACATTTTGCATTGTTGGTTTAGGAATTATGTTGGAATACATTTTTATTGCTTTTTTCGCATTATCTCAGAATTTTAAGAACATTACTGTAATATTGAGTAAAAAAATAATTTTTGTGTTTGCAAGCCTGAAGAAAGCATATGTTTCAAGGAAAACTCCCAAGGATCCATTATTTCAAACATTATTAGCCATTTTGCATGAGTAGTTTAGGAGTTATGATTAAAAAACTGTCATATTGAGTGTGACGTTTACTTTCATAAAGAGTAAAACCTAATTTTTGTTTTTGCAAACTTTACTAAAACAACTGATTCTAGTAAAACTCACATGGATTCAATAATACAGGCATTTTTACACATTTTGCATGTTTGGTTTAGAAATTATGATTGAATACATTTTTATTGCTTTTTTCGCATTATCTCAGGAATTGAAGAACATTACTGTCATATTGAGTAAAAAAATACTTTTTGTGTTTGCAAGCCTTAAAAAAAGCACATGTTTCGAGGAAAACTCCCGAGGATCCATTATTTCAAACATTATTAGCCATTTTGCATTAATAGTTTAGGAGTTTTGATTAAAAAACTGTCATATTGAGTGTGACAGTTTACTTTCATAAAGAGTAAAACCTAATTTTTGTTTTTGCAAACCTTACTAAAACAACTGATTCTAGTAAAACTCACATGGATATAATATTACAGAAATTTTAAGACATTTCGCATTGTTGGTTTAGGAATTATGTTGGAATACATTTATTGCTTTTTTCGCATTATCTCAGAATTTTAAGAACATTACTGTCATGTTGAGTAAAAAACTTCTTTTTGTGTTTGCAAGCCTTAAAAAAGCATATGTTTCGAGTAAAACTCACAAGAATGCATTATTTCAGGCAATATTAGCTCATTTTTATGTGTAGTTTAGGAGTTATGTTTAACTTACTGTCATATTGAGTGTACATTGTCATGGTGAAAAAAACCTAATTCTTCTAATTGCAAACCTTTCAAACACAACTGATTCTAGTAAGACATACATTGATTCAATATTACAGGCATTTTTACACATTTTGCATGTTTGGTTTAGGAATTATAATGGAATACATTTTTTTTTTGCTTTTTTCGTATTATCTCAGGATTTTAAGAACATTACTGTCATATTGAGTAAAAAACTACTTTTTGTGTTTGCAAGATTTAAAAAAGCATATGTTTCGAGGAAAACTCCTAAGGATGCATTATTTCAGGCATCAATAGCCATTTTGCTTGTGTGGATTAGGAGTTTTTAAATAACTGTCATATTGCGTGTGGCAGTTATACTGTCATTATGAGTAAAACCTAATTTTTGTATTTTTAAACCTTAAAACCTCCTGATTGTAGTAAAATTCACAAAGATACAATATTACATGTTTTTTTTAGACATAATGCAGGTTTGGTTTTGGAGTTAGGTTTATAACTTTTCATATTTAGTATGACAGTTATACTGTCATATTAAGTTAAAAAAAAAAAAAAAGACGTGTCTTTGCAAACCTTACAAAATATTTATTTCCAGTAAAACTCACAAAGATACATTTCTCTTATTAGCCATTTTGCATGTGTGGTTTCGGAATTATGTTTAAATAACTGTCAGATACAGAGACAGAGACAGTATACATGGGGAAGGCGTGGCGCAGTTGGGAGAGTGGCCGTTCCAGCAACCTGAGGGTTCTTGGTTCGATCCCCAACTTCTATCAACCTCGTCACGTCCGTTGTGTCCTTGAGGGAGACACTTTACCCTTGCTCCTGATGGGTTGTGGTTAGGGCCTTGCATGCCAGCTTCCGCCATCAGTGTGTGAATGTGTGTGTGAATGGATGAATGTAAAAATAGTGTCAAAGCGCTTTGTGTACCTTGAAGGTAGAAAAGCGCTATACAAGTATAGCCCATTTACCATAGTGAGTAAAACCAAATGTTTGTATTTACAAACCTTACAAAAACAACCCATTCTAGTGAAAGTCACACAGATACAATATTTTAGGCATTTTTAGGCATTTTTGGTTTTGGAGTTATGTTTATATAACCTCCTTTCTGAGCCGCCACCTTATCGTGGTAGAGGAGTTTGCGGGGCCCACTGATCCTAGGAGCTATGCTGTCTGTGGGCTTCTATGCCCCCTCGTAGGCTCTCCCAAGACAAATAGGTCCTAGGTGAGGGATCAGACAAAGAGCAGCTCAAAGACCTTTATGAAAAGTACAAATCGAGGTCCTAGATTTTTCCTCGCCCGGACGCGGGTCACCGTGGCTCCCCTGTGGAGCCAGGCCCAGAGGTGGGGCACGATGGCGAGCGCCTGTCGGCTGGCTCAGCTCAATGAAGCAACGTGGTTCCCTCCTCCAATGGGCTCACCACTCATGGGCTGGGTTATAGAGGTCGGGTGCAGTGTGAGCTGAGCGGCAGCCGAAGGCAGGGCACTTGGCGGTCCGATCATCGACTACATAAGCTAGCTCTTCTGACGTGAAATGTCACCTCGCTGGGAGGGAAGGAGCCTGAGCTGGTGTGCGAGGTGGAGAAGTTCCAGCTAGATATAGTTGGACTCACTTCGACGCACAGGAACCTGTTCTCTCGAGAGGGGCTGGACTCTCTTCCACTATGGCGTTGCAAGCAATGAGAGGCTGGGGTGGCAATTCTTGTTGTCGTCCCGGCTCAAAGACAAGAGTATGGGGTATCGGACTGTCTGATTGTGGCGGGTCGCTCCCTGTATGATCAGTGTAGGGCAGCCTTGGTCCGCCAAGGCTGCCCTTTGACACCGATTCTGTTGTTAACTTTTATGGACAGAATTGCAGTCATGGCGTTGAGGGGATCCGGTTTGGTGGTTGCAGGATCAGGTCTCTGCTTTTTGCAGTTGATGTGGTCCTGATGGCTTCAACTGGCCAGGATCTCCAGCTCTCATTGGATGGCCGAGTATGAAGCGACTGGGATGAGAATCAGCACCTCCAAGTCCGAGTCCATGGTTCTTGCCCGGTAAAGGGTGGGGTGCCATTTCCAGGTTGAGGAGGCGATGGCACATACTAGATGGCCCCAAGTGGAGGAGTTCAAGTACCTAGGAGTCTTGTTCACGAGTGAGGGAAGAGTGGATCATGAGATCCACAGGCGGATCGGTGCGGCGTCTTCAGTAATGAGGACCCTATATCGATCCATTGTGGTGAAGAAGGAGCTGAGCCAGAATTAAAAGCTATAAATTTACCGGTCGATCTACATTCCCATCCTGCACCCATGGTCATGGTTATGACCGAAAAGACAAGATCCCAGGTACAAGCGGCCAAATTGAGTTTCCTCCGCCGGGTGGCGGGTCTCTCCCTTAGAGATAGGATAAGAAGCTCTGTCATCCGGGAGGAACTAAGAGTAAAGCGCTGCTCCTCCACATTGAGAGGAGCCAGATGAGGTGGTTCGGGCATCTGCTCAGGATGCCACCCGAACGCCTCCCGAGGGAGGTGTTTAGGGCAAGTCCGACCGGCAGGAGGCCACGGGGAAGACCCAGGACACATTGGGAAGATTATGTCTCCCGGCTGGCCTGGGAACGCCTCAGGATCCCCCGAGAAGAGCTGGACAAAGTGGCTGGGGCTTCTCTGCTTAGGCTGCTGCCCCCGCAACCCGACCTCGGATAAGCGGAAGAAAATGGATGGATTTAGTATGACAGTTATACTGTCATATTGAGTAAAAAAACTATTTTTCATAGATTCAATATTACAGGCATCTTTAGATGGATTGCATGTTTGGTTTTGGAGATATGTTTATACAACTTTCATATTCAGTATGACAGTTATACTGTCATATTGAGTAAAAAAAAAAAAAAAACTTGTGTCTGCAAACCTTACAAAAGATTATTATTCTAGTAAAACTAACAAAGATACATTTTTCCAAGCATTATTAGCATTTGTTGTTTTGGAGTTATAATGCTTGCGTTGAGAGGCGACGGGCTCGGGTGGCAATTCTTGTGTCCCCCCGGCTCAAAGCCTGCACGTTGGAGTTCAACCCAGTGGACCAGTGGGTAGCTTTCCTCCGCCTTCGGGTGGGGGGACGGGTCCTGACTGTTGTTTGGCCTTACGCGCCAAACGGCAGCTCAGAGTACCCACCCTTTTTGGATTCATTCGAGGGAGTACTGGAAAGTGCTCCACCGGGTGATTCCCTCGTTCTACTGGGGGCCTTCAATGCTCATCTTGGCAACAACAGTGAAACCTGGAGAGGCGTGATTGGGAAGAATGGCCGCCCGGATCTGAACCCGAGTGGTGTTTTGTTATTGGACTTTTGTGCTCGTCACAGATTGTCAATAACAAACACCAAGTTCAAACATAAGGGTGTCCATATGTGCACTTGGCACCAGGACACCCTAGGCCACAGTTCCATGATCGATTTTGTAGTTGTGTCATCGGATTTGCGGTCTCATGTTTTGGACACTCGGGTGAAGAGAGGGGCGGAGCTTTCTACCGATCACCACCTGGTGGTGAGTTGGCTGCGATGGTGGGGGAGGATGCCTGACAGACCTGGCAGGCCCAAACGCATTGTGAGGGTTTGCTGGGAACGCCTCCGGAAGAACTTTGAACATGTCACGAGGGAGGCGCTGGACATTGAGTCTGAGTGGACCATGTTCCGTGCCTCTCTTGTCGAGCCGGCTGATTGGAGCTGTGGCCGCAAGGAGTTTGGTGCCTCTCGTGGCGGTAATCCTAGAACCCGCTGGTGGACACCAGCAGTGAGGGATGCCGTCAAGCTGAAGAAAGAGCCTATCGGGTCCTTTTGGCTCATGGGACTCCAGAGGCAGCCGACAGGCCAAGCGAAGTGCGGCTTCAGCGGTCGCAGAGGCAAAAACTCGGACATGGGAGGAGTTTGGAGAAGCCATGGAAAACGACTTCCAGGCGGCTTCGAAGCGATTCTGGACCACCATCCGCCGGCTCAAGGGGGGGCAGCAGTGCACTGTAACACCGTGTATGGTGAGGATGGTGCGCTGCTGACCTCTACTGCAGCTGTTATTGATCGGTGGAGGGAATACTTCGAAGACCTCCTTAATCCCACCAACATGTCTTCCTATGAGGAAGCAGTGCCTGGCCAAGATCTTCAGCCCTCACTGGATCGGTTCGCAGACGAGTGTGAAGTGACTGGGATGTGAATCAGCACCTCCAAGTCCGAGTCCATGGTTCTCGCCCGGAAAAGGGTGGAGTGCCATCTCCGGGTTGGGGAGGAGATCTTGCCCCAAGTGGAGGAGTTCAAGGACCTCAGAGTCTTGTTCACGAGTGAGGGAAGAGTGGATCGTGAGATCGACAGGCGGAACGGTGCGGCGTCTTCAGTAATGCGGACGCTGTATTGATCCGTTGTGGTGAAGAAGGAGCTGAGCCGGAAGGCAAAGCTCTCGATTTACCGGTCGATCTACGTTCCCATCCTCACCTATGGTCATGAGCTTTGTGTCATGGCCGAAAGGACAAAATCACGGGTACAAGCGGCCGAAATGAGTTTCCTCCGCCGGGTGGCGGGGCTCTCCCTTAGAGATAAGGTGAGAAGCTCTGTCATCCGGGAGGAGCTCAAAGTAAAGCCATTGCTCCTCCATTTCGAGAGGAGCCAGATGAGGTGGTTCGGGCATCTGGTCAGGATGCCACCCGAACGCCTCCCTAGGGAGGTGTTTCGGGCACGTCCGACCGGTAGGAGGCCCAGGAAGACCCAGGAAACGGGAAGCTTATCTCTCCCGGCTGGCCTGGGAACGCCCCAGGATCCCCCGGGACGAAGTGGCTGGGGAGAGGAAAGTCTGGGCTTCCCTGCTTACGACCTGCTTGCGACCCGACCTCGGATAAGCGAAAGAAAATGGATGGCTGGATGGATGGAGTTATGTTTAAATAACTGTCATAAAGAGTAAAACCTCATTTTTGTATTTGTAAACCTTACCAAAACAACTGATTTTAGTAAAACTCACACAGATTCAATATTACAGGCATTTTTAGACATTTTGCTTATTTGGTGTAGGAATTATGATGGAATACAATGTTTTTGCTTATTTCGCATTATCTCAGGATTTTAAGAACTTTACTGTCATATTGAGGAAAACAAATACTTTTTGTGTTTGCAAGCCTTAAAAAAGCATATGTTTCGAGTAAAACTCACAAGAATGCCTTATTTCAGGCATTATTAGCCATTTTTTATGTGTAGTTTAGGCATACTTGCCAAGCCTCCTGGATTTTCCAGGAGACTCCCGAAATTCAGCGCCTCTCCCGAAAACCTCCCGGGACAAATTTTCTCCCAAAAATCTCCCGAAATTCAGGCTGATCTGAGTGAGGACAGCCTGTATTCACGTCTGCTTTCCCACGATATAAACAACATGCCTGCCCGATCACGTTATAACTGTAGAATGATCGAGGGCGAGTTCTTGGTTTCTTATGTGGGTTTATTGTTAGGTAGTTTCATTAACGTCCTCCCAGCGCGGTAACAACACAAAACAACAGCAGTCACGTTTTCGTCTACCGTAAAGCAGTTTGTCTGCCGTAAACAGCAATGTTGTGACACTCTTTAAACAGGGCAATACTGCCATCTACTGTACATGCATATGTGACAATAACATCCAGGGCTTTTAGAGAGTGCAGTGCACAACTGCGCACACAACAAGGAGACGAAGCAGAAGAACGCGGAAGATACAGCCATGGCGACGCCGACGACGAGTAAGATGAAGAAACACGCTTATAAGTTCCAAGCCGCAGCTGCGATTGGACCTGGATAGCCTCCGGGGAGAAGTAGTGGAATACCAAGTGCTTGGCAGTGAAGATCTTCCTCAGGAAGCAAAGATTGACCGGTTTTTGGCCATGCTCGGGAGGGATGGAAAATTCCAGACTCTCGTGCATTTGATGAAAGCACTTTTGTGCGTGCCACACAGCAATGCATCATCAGAGAGGGTGTTCAGCATGGTTATAAAAATAGTGACAGAGAATAGAACAAGGATGGACAATTAAACCCTTAACTCAACAATGAGTAGATGAGTGTTATGTGTGTGTATATGTGTAAATAAATGAAAACTGAAATTCAAGTATTTGTTTTATATATATATATATATATATATATATATATATTTATATATATATATATATATATGTCTTATATCTCCTGATGATTGAGGGAACCCCTCATGAAACAGGCCTGTAGAGATGAAGTAGTCTTGTGATTTTTTTCCCCACACATACATATATATATATATATATATATATATATATATATATATATATATATATATATATATATATATATATATATATATATAGCTAGAATTCACTGAAAGTCAAGTTTTTTTTATATATGTGTGTATATATATATATATATATATATATATATATATATATATATATATATATATATATATATATATATATATATATATATATATATGAAATACTTGACTTGGTGAATTCTAGCTCTAAATATACTCCTCCCCTCTTAACCACACCCCCAACCACGCCCCCACCCCACCCCCGACCATGCCTTCCCCACCCCCACCTCCTGAAATCGGAGGTCTCAATGTTGGCAAGTATGAGTTTAGGAGTTATGTTTAAAAAACTGTCATAGTGAGTGTGGCAGTTACACTGTCATATTGAGTAAAAAAAACTAACTTGTGTCTTTGCAAACCTCACAAAAGAAAACGTTTCTAATAAAAATCACAAAGATACATTTCTTCACGCATTATTAGACATTTTTCATGTGTGGTTAAGGAGTTATGTTTAAATAACTGTCATATTGAGTGTGGCAGTTATACTGTCATTATGTGTAAAACCTAATTTTGTATTTGCAAACCTTATAACAACAACTGATTCTAGTAAAACATAGATTCAATTTTACAGGCATTTTTAGACATTTTACATGTTTGGCTTAGGAGTTGTGTTTGAATACATTTTTTATTGCTATTTTCGTTAGGGCAAGGCCGACCGGCAGGAAGCCACGGGGAAGACCCAGGACACATTGGGAAGACTATCATTCAAGTACCTTGGGGTGTGGGTGGACAATAAGCTGGACTGGACTGTTAACACAGACCACTTGTACAGGAAAGGACAGAGCTGTACTTCCTGAGGCGGCTGTCCTTTGTCCCACACGCCATTAGACTGTACAACTCTTCTCTGGGGGAGGGGGGCTACTAGGATGACAGGGGATGCAAATCAATAAGAGTGCAATATTTTTTCAAAACATGGTCACTACTGCCTAGTTTCTCTTGTTATATTCTTATTTTACTGTTATATTTTTATTCTCATTGTTGCTTTTTATTTTTATTCTATTGTAATATGTTTCTATTTTGTTTCAATTTATACCCCCATTATTTACTTATCACTTTTTACAATTTTGTACACTACTGCTGGAATTTAAATTTTCCTGAGGGAACTCTCCTGAAGGAATCAATAAAGTACTATCTATCTATCTATCTATCTATTTATGTCTCCTGGCTGGCCTGTAAATGCCTCGGGATCCCCCGAGAAGAGCTGGACAAAGTGGCTGGGGAGAGGAAAGTCTGGGCTTCTCTGCTTAGGCTGCTGCCCCCGCAACCTGACCTCGGATAAGCAGGAAGAAAATGGATGGATTTAGTATGACAGTTATACTGTCATATTAAGTAAAAAACTAACTTGTGTCTTTGCAAACATTACAAAATATATTTTTTCTAGTAAAACTCACAAAGATACAGAACTCAAGGCATTATTAGCCATTTTGCATGTGTGGTTTAGGACTTATGTTTAAATAATCGTCAGATTGAGTGTGACAGTATACTGTCATAGTGAGTAAAACCCATATTTTGTAATTGCAAACCTTATGAAAACAAATGATTCTACTAAAACTCACATGGATACAATATTACAGGCATTTTTAGACATAATGCATATTTGGTTTTGGAGTAATGTTTATATAACTTTCATATTTTGTATGACAGTAATACTGTCATATTGAATAAAAAAAACTAACTTGTATCTGTACAAACCTTAAAAAATATTTTTTTCCCCAGTAAAACTCACAAAGAGACATTTCTCCAGGTATTATTAGCCATTGTGCACATGTGGTTTAGGAGTTATGTTTAAATAAATGTCAAATTGAATGTGGCAGTTATACTGTTATTATGAGTAAAACCTAATTTTTGTAAATGTTAACCTTACCACAATACCTGATTCTGGTAAAACTCACATAGATTCAATATTACAGGCATTTTTAGACATTTTACATGTTTGGTTTAGAGTTGTGTTTGAATACATTTGTATTGCTTTTTTCATTAGGGCAAGTCCGACGGGCAGGAGGCCGCGGGGAAGACCCAGGACACATTGGGAAGACTATGTCTCCCGGCTGGGCTGTCGAACACCTCGGGATCCCCCGAGAAGAGCTGGACGAAGTCGTTGGGGATAGGGAAGTCCGGGCTTCTCTGCTTAGGCTGCCGCCCCTGCAACCGGACCTCGGATAAGCGGAAGAAAATGGATGGATTTAGTATGACAGTTATACTGTCATATTAAGTAAAAAAAACTAACTTACAAAATATATTTTTTCTAGTAAATCTAACAAAGATACATTTCTCCAAGCATTATTAGTCATTATTAGATCAACAGGCGGATCGGTGCGGCGTCTTCAGTAATGCGGACGCTGTATCGATCCGTTGTGGTGAAGAAGGAGCTGAGCCGGAAGGCAAAGCTCTCAATTTACCGGTCGATCTACGTTCCCATCCTCACCTACACTGAAAAAAATAACTCATAAGATTTACTTAAAAAAATTATTGTAAGTATTTGCACGCAAATGATTTAAGTAAAATTTAATGCTGCAATATCAAGTAACACTCACTTGCCAGTATCAAGTAAATTCTACTTACCATATAACATAACATTTGTGAAGATATTAAGTAACAGTTACTTAATTACATCCAAGTTTTAAGTTATATTTATTTAAACAAATTAAGTAAAGTCTACTTGTATTTCATCGGCAGGAACATCATTTTACTCAAAATTTTAAGTAAATTTTATATATCTGTAGTATTTGCTGTTATGAAGTAATTCAGTAGATTTTAATTATTTTCTTGTGCTTGACATTTTAATTTACTTGGTTGCATTACTTTACATTACTCACTAAAATTAGGTAATCATTGCCAGTTTTCTTTTGATAAATGTTACCAAATAAATTTAACCAATACTCTATGCATTTAATATATATGTATCACATATCACACAACTAAATTACAATTCAATTAAACAGTTTCTTTTTAGTTCAATCTTACAACCCTCTGAAACAGAGTTTCTACATTCATTGCAGAAATCTAATACTCAACAACTTCTGGGAGAGGGTCAGGACAGAAACTGCCTCTTAAACTTTGAGCAGTGGTGTATGGATTATGTATACCCCTATTTAAATGGGGGGAAAAACAGAATGTACTGTACAAGTACTGCGTTAATAGTAAAAGTGCATTATATTGTACTGCATTAGAATTTGTACTAACAGTAAATTAAAGATGTATCTCCAGCAAAAGGTATTCAAAGTAAATAGTAGTAATAGTATATTTTTTAAAGAAAATATCCAAAGGTTGGTATGACTGGTAAACAACAAATACACAGTATTACACATTATACACCAAGTCCAACATAGATCTGGTAACATAATCACTTCTCAAATATGCAATTAAAATCTTACAAACTACACTGAAAAAGTGCAATTTCAACATTTAAACCAGTCCTCTGACTAATGCACTTTTAAGTATGCAATTAAAACATTAATGAAATAAAATCAACTAAAAATAAACAGCTTAAGGTGTCTAACCATTCTTGTTGAAGAATACAATCTTTACTGTCATTAACAGATACCTTATTTGACAAAAAATGAAAAACATTTATGACAGGCAACCCACTAGTAAACCAAGATGAACTGGAACTCAGTGCTAATTCTTGGCATTTCTTCACAAGAGTCCATGCATGATGCTACGTCCTAAACAAGGGTCCATAAATGATGTCATTTTCCTCCTCTAGGATGACAAAGTCATGACATGCATTTAGGAAAGCAACTTCAACTTCAAGGTGTTTACTTTTGGGGACAGTTTGAATCCATCCAGCTCCAGCATGAGTTTTTGGAAGACTTCAAAAGTGTAGCGCAAAGTGGGAGGGTATGCCAAGTTCAGGGCATAAATCAGTCCCATGAGCAGTGAGCAAGCTTTCGCAGTACTGTTGCACCCTGGCAAAATCTCATGGCCTTCCACAAGGATGGAGACATCAACTGAATCCTCATCAGCACCGTGGACGACGAGTATTTTGAGGATGTGGTTACTGACATCACTCCGGCTGTCCTCCTGCATACAATATACAACAAAAAAGAAGAATGTTATTGAGAAACAAATAATAGAACTGCATGAATCATTCAAAGTGACTTCATTATCAGGGAAGAATGAACACAAGAATATATGTTCCTTTGTCTGCTTTCCTCTTAACTTTAACATTAAATTAACCTGTGTCATTAAAAAATATTTTTAAATGATTAAAATAATGCTATACCAAGCAGTCTTCAAAAAGTTCCTCTTCCTTCTCGCCAAGGTACAGTATAAGGCTGCGGATAATGGTTTCACGCCTCATCTCAATGCTCTGTTTCTGTGAACAGATTAAGAACATGAACATAACCATTATATATACACAATGAACTGTCAAGTGAAAACACAAGTGCATATATTTGCTCGTGTTTTAAGTGCATGGACCCAGAGCGTGCAAGGGCATGGAATCTACCAAGTGTGAGGCTTGTCCTGTATGTGTATACTGTATGTGTCTGTGAGTGAGAAAAAAAGTAGGTCCAGCTCCCTGTAAAACATACTGTATGAACAAGCAAAACAAGCACACCTGACTCAGTCTGTCCAGGAGCGGCCTCATCTTGATCCCCACGGCACCTCCCTTGCACAAAGTCCACTGGCACCCTGAAAATAAAGAGACACAATTAAAACAATGGTCTAAAATATTCAGCCACAATTTTAATATGACATTATGATGGATGAATAAGGGAAAATAACAAAGCAATATAATGCATACATTATTTTCTACTTGCCTGAATTATGAGAATAATGTTCTGTTCTGATTTGCTTCCTGTTGATGGAAAAATATTTCAATAAGAAATAAACTACATCATAAACAATAATGAACATTTTGTTTTGTCTAGCTAAATAAAACAATTAACACATGACAGATTTATTTGCGAGTAGAAGTTGTAATGAACAATCCATTCTTTCATTGAATTACAAAAACATGTTGCTGTGGGTTCACACCGATAGCTAGCTTCTTGTCAAAAAAAAAGAAAAGAAAGAAAACTGCCAGCGAAGTCTCTTTGTAATCGCAAGCTGATGCTCTCAAAGACCTCTGGCGCTTCTGTCAGTAAATGTGTGTTTTAAAAACCTATTCTTGGGCATTTCTCCCAAACATTCAGCAGTATCGCCCCCTCATTCCCAATGCACATTAATTAACATTAATTCACTAACGTTAACGTTACTTCAGTGTCGCCGCCAAAAGTTTTACAGAGAACAATACCATGTTCTACTATGTTGACGTCAGTTGATAAAAGTTATACCGTTAGGTTGGTGGTTTTTTAATATCCTAACTTTATATTAGTTAACTTTAGTTTGTATCAGGAAAAACTGCAGCCCTCCCACTACAGGCCAGCACGGACCAATGTAGCGTTATGCTAATTTTTTTACTGAACTTACTTACTTACTTACTTAACTTAACTTAATTAACTTATGAGCAGTTACATATCTTGCGTCAAACTACATGCAGACGTATATTATCACAAATTTAAAACAGAACGTAATAACTTACCTGTGGAATGACTTGCTGGCGCTACACCTTGCAGTGCTCTGTGAAGAGATCCTAACGGCCGGAGCCTGTTGTGCTGTGCGCATGCGTCGTCGTGCATGCGTTTCAAAACATTAGATTTTCAGAGTAAAGTTTATGTAATATTTTTAGGTTTATGTACGTACAACTATTAAACATTTAAATAGTATGAGGAAACATAAGTAAAACTTACTCTTCCCCCATAATTCATGTATTACGTTAATAAAATGTTTAATTTTACTTAAAAAACTCTAGTTCTTACTGAATGTTAAATATATTAGGTATAAATTATGACAGTTACTCTAATAGAGTTTACAGCACCAAAAAGTCACTTTTTTCAGTGTATGGTCATGAGCTTTGGGTTATGACCGAAAGGACAAGATCACGGGTACAAGCGGCCGAAATGAGTTTCCTCCGCCGGGTGGCGGGGCTCTCCCTTAGAGATAGGGTGAGAAGCTCTGCCATCCGGGAGGAGCTCAAAGTAAAGCCGCTGCTCCTCCACATCGAGGGGAGCCAGATGAGGTGGTTCGGGCATCTGGTCAGGATGCCACCCTAACGCCTCCCTAGGGAGGTGTTTAGGGCACGTCCCACCGGTAGGAGGCCGCGGGGAAGACCCAGGACACGTTGGGAAGACTATGTCTCCCGGCTGGCCTGGGAACGCCTCGGGGTCCCACAGGAAGAGCTGGACGAAGTGGCTGGGGAGAGGGAAGTCTGGGCTTCCCTGCTTAAGCTGCTGCCCCCGCGACCCGACCTAGGATAAGCGGAGGAAGATGGATGGATGGATGGATTATTAGTCATTTTGCATTTGTTGTTGAGGAGTTATGTTTAAATAACTGTCATAGTGAGTAAAACCTAATTTTTGTATTTGCAAAAACCTTACAAAAACAACTGATTCTAGTAAAACTCACATGGATGCAATATTGCAGGCATTTTTAGACATGATGCATGTTTGATTTTGGAGTTGTGTTTATATAACTTTCATATTTAGTATTACAGTAACACTGTCATATTGAGTAAAAACAACTAACTTGTGTCGGTACAAACATTACGAAATATTTTTTTTTCCAGTAAAACTCACAAAGAGACATTTCTCCAGGCATTAATAGCCATTGTGCATGCGTGGTTTAGGAGTTATGTTTAAATAGATGTCAAATTGAATGTGGCAGTTATACTGTCATGAGTGAAACCTAATTTTTTTAATTGTAAACCTTACCAAAATACCTGGTTCTGGTAAAACTCACATAGATTCAATATTACATGCATTTTTAGACGGATTGCATGCTTGGTTTTGGAGTTTTGATTATACAACTTTCATATTTAGTATGACAGTTATACTGTATATTACCATTGAGTAAAAAAAAACCTAACTTGTGTCTTTGCAAACCTTACAAACGATCGTTATTCTAGTAAAGACTTAGACTTAGACTTTCTTTTTATTGTCATTCAAATTTGAACTTTACAGCACAGATAAGAACGAAATGTCGTAGTGCAGGATAAAAAAGCAATAAGGTGCATATTTCGATACATAAATATATATAAATAATATATAAATACTATATATATATATATATATATATATATATATATATATAATAAATAAATATATATAAATAGATCAATAGATTACTGTGCAGATAAATATATTGCACTTTTTCCACATGCGCCCACGTTTATGGGTGTATGTTATATTGTTTATTTCATTCCAGCGAGTTAATTCATTTTGAGGGGAGTTGAGGAGATAATTTAATTATGATGCGTTCAAGAGTCTTACGGCCTGAGGGAAGAAGCTGCTACAGAAGCTTCGGAGGCTGCGGAACCTCTTTCTAGAGTCCAGCAGTGAAAACTGTCCTTGGTGGGGGTGGGAGGAGTCTTTGCAAATTTTCTGAGCCCTGGTCAGGCAGCACTTTTTGCGATCTCCTGGATAGGAGGAAGAGGAGTCCTGATGATCTTTTCCGCCGTCCTCACCACTCTCTGGAGATACTTCCAGTCTGAGGCACTGCAGGCTCCAGTCCAGACAGAGATGCTGTTGGTCAGCAGGCTCGCTATAACAACGATACATCTCTCCAAGTATTATTAGCTATTTTGCATTTGTTGTTTAGGAGTTATGTTTAAATAATTACTAAGTAAATAAAACCTAATTTTGGTATTTGAAAACCTTACAAAAACAAATGATTCTAGTAAAACTCACACAGATACAATATTACAGGCATTTTTAGACATAATACATGTTTGGTTTTGGAGTAATGTTTGGCGCAGTGGAAGAATGGCCGTGCGCGACCCGAGGGTCCCTGGTTCAATCCCCACCTAGTACCAACCTCGTCATGTCCGTTGTGTCCTGAGCAAGACACTTCACCCTTGCTCCTGATGGGTGCTGGTTAGCGCCTTGCATGGCAGCTCCCTCCATCAGTGTGTGAATGAGTAAATGTGGAAGTAGTGTCAAAGCGCTTCGAGTACCTTGAAGGTAGAAAAGCGCTATACAAGTACAACCCATTTATTTATTTATATATAGTATGACAGCTATACTGTTATATTGAGTAAAAAAACTAACTTGTGTCTTTACAAACCTTACACAATATATTTTTTCTAGTAAAACTCACAAAGAGACATTTCCCCAGGAATTATTAGCCATTGTGCAGGTGTGGTTTAGGAGTTAGGTTTAAATAAATGTCAAATTGAATGTGGCAGGTATACTGTCATGAGTAAAACCTAATTTTTGTATTTGTAAACCTTACCAAAATACCGGATTCTGGTAAAACTCACATAGATTGAATATTACATGCATTTTTAGACGGATTGCTTGTTTGGTTTTGGAGTTATGTTTTTACAACTTTCATATTTAGTATGACAGTTATACTGTCATATTGAGTAAAAAAAACAAATAACTTGCGTCTTTGCAAACCTTACAAAAGATCATTATTCTGGTAAAGACTTAGACTTTCTTTTCATTGTCATTCAAATTTGAACTTTACAGCATAGATAACACAATTTCGTTACATAAGCTCATGGTAGTGCAGGATAAAAAAGCAATAAGGTGCATATATAAATAAATAATATATAAATATACATATAAAATAAATAAATATACTTAAATATATATAAATAAATAAAAAGATTATTGTGCAGATAAATATATTGCACTTTTTCCACATGCGCCCACGTTTATGGGTGTATGTTATATTGTTGTTTTTTTTATTCCAGCGAGTTAATCCATTTTGAGGGGAGTTGAGGGGATAATTTAATTATAATGCGTTCAAGAGTCTTACGGCCTGAGGGAAGAAGCTGGAGGTTCTGCTTCGGAGGCTGCGGAACCTCTTTCTAGAGTCCAGCAGTGAAAACAGTCCTTGGTGGGGGTGGGAGGAGTCTTTGCAAATTTTCTGAGCCCTGGTCAGGCAGCGCTTTTTGCGATCTCCTGGATAGGAGGAAGAGGATTCCTGAAGATCTTTTCCGCCGTCCTCACCACTCTCTGGAGAGACTTCCAGTCTGAGGCACTGCAGGCTCCAGTCCAGACAGAGATGCTGTTGGTCAGCAGGCTCTCTATAACAAAGATACAGTTCTCCAAGCATTATTAGCTATTTGCATTTGTTGTTTAGGATTTATGTTTAAATAACTGTCATAGTGAGTAAAACCTAAATTTTGTATTTGCAAACCTTACAAAAACAATTGATTCTAGTAAAACTCCGATACAATATCACAGGCATTTTTAGACATAATGCATGTTTGGTTTTGGAGTTGTGTTTATATAACTTTCATATTTAGTATTACAGTAATACTGTCATATTGAGTAAAAAAAAACAACTAACTTGTGTCTTTACAAACCTTACAAAATATTTTTCCCAGTAAAACTCAAAGATACATTTCTACAGGCATTATTAGCCATTTTGCATGTGCGGTTTAGGATTTATGTTTAAATAACTGTCATATTGAGTGTGACAGTAAAGTCATAGTGAGTAAAACAAACTAACTTGTGTCTTACAAAAGAAAATGTTACTAGTAAAACTCACAAAAGATACATTTCTTCATGCATTATTAGAAAATGTTCATGTGTAGTTTAGGAGTTATGTTTTAATAACTGTCAAATTGAGTGTGGCAGTTATACTGTCATTAAGTGTTAAACCTAATTTTTGTATTTGCAAACCTTACAAAAACAACTGATTCTAGTAAAACTCACATAGATTCAATATTGCAGGCATTTTAGACATTTCACATGTTTGGTTTAGGAGTTGTGTTTGAATACATTTTAATTGCTTTTTTCGTTAGGGCAAGTCCGACCGCCAGGAGGCCACGGGGAAGCCCCAGGACACATTGGGAAGACTATGTCAGCCGGCTGGCCTGGGAACGCTTCGGGATCCCCCGAGAAGAGCTGGACGAAGTGGCTGGGGAGAGGGAAGTCTGGGCTTCTCTGCTTAGGCTGCTGCCCCCGCAACCCGACCTCGGATAAGCGGAAGAAAATGGATACATTTAGTATGACAGTTATACTATTATATTGAGTAAAAAAAACTAACTTGTGTCTTTAAAAAACCTTACAAATTATATGTTTTCTAGTAAAACTCAAAGATACATCTCCAGGCATTATAAGCCATTTTGCATGTGGTTTAGGGGTTATGTTTAAATAACTGCCATATTGAATGTGGCAGTTATACTGTCATTATGAGTAAAACCTAATTTTTGTAATTGTAAACCTTACCAAAATACCTGATTCTGGTAAAACTCACATAGATTCAATATTACAGGCATTTTTAGACAGATTGCATGTGTAGTTTTGAAATTATGTTTATACAACTTTCTTATTTAGTATGACAGTGACACTATCATATTGAGTAAAAAAAAACTAACTTGTGTCTTTGCAAACCTTACAAAAGAACATTTTAGTAAAACTCAAAGATACATCTCCAGGCATTATTAGCCAGTTTGCATTTGTTGTTTAGGAGTTATGTTTAAATAACTGGCATAGTGAGTAAAACCTAATTTTTGTATTTGCAAACCTTACAAAAACAACTGATTCTAGTAATACTCACATGGATACAATATTACAGGCATTTTTAGACATAATGCATGTTTGGTTTTAGAGTTATGTTTATATAACTTTCATATTTAGTATGACAGTAAAACTGTCATATTGAGTAAAAAAAACTAACTTGTGTCTTTGTAATCCTTACAAAAGATCATTATTCTAGTAAAACTCACAAAGATACATTCCTCCAGGCATTATTAGCCACTTTGCATGTGTGGTTTAGGAGATATGTTTTAAACAACTGTCATATTTAGGTGGCAGTTATATGTCTATGCGTAAAACCTAATTTTTGTATTTGCAAATCTTTCAAAAACAACTGATTACAGTAATTGTCACATAGTTTTAATATTACAGGTATTTTTAGACATTTTGCATTGTTGGTTTAGGAATTATGTTGCAATACATTTTTATTGCTTTTTTTGCATTATCTCAGGATTGTAAAAACATTAGTCAAATTGAGTAAAAAACTACTGATTGGGTTTGGCAGTTATACTGTCATTATGTGTAAAACCTAATTGTTGTATTTGCAAACCTTACAAAAACAACTGATTGTAGTAAAACTCACATGGATAAAATATTACAGGCATTTTTAGACATAATACATCTTTGGTTTATGAATCGTGTTCAATTGCTCCTGCTCACAGAACCACACAGCCAGCGCACAACACACGAGCCACAAGCCCACAGCCCAAGGCTGTTAAATACCCCTGCAAATCCACAAGGCATGACACTTACTTTGGAGTCAGAGTTTCCTCTGCCCCTGCGTATTGTGGGATTCTGGGGGTTCTTTTCGGTAGCCTGCGGGTCTGCTGGGTAGTCTTGGGGATTCCTTCTCAACCTGCGCGCGTTCACCCGGTCCTCCTTGTCAAGCCTGACGATCCTCCTGGTCGCTCCTTTTTAAATGTGTGCAGCCCTAATGCTCCACAGGTGCGTCTGATTTCAGGTGCCGTTCGATTGGGCACTTTGGTTGTCAGGGGCAACAAGCTAAAAGGGGCAACGTCTTAAAATGCCAGCAAAGTCCACAAGGAATAAACTTATGCAATTAAAAATACAGTCAAAGTCCTCAAAGTGTCAAAACATGCAATCAAATTGTAAAATGTAAAAACATGCAATTAAAATCTACAACAATAAAAACACTCAGACATGCATGACAATGAAACAAAAAAAATAAAATCCCCCATCACATCCCCCCCATACATTATCGTTGTCAGTCCCTGCAACGGGGGGGAACTCTCGTCTGCATAGCGGGCAGGCAACTGTCGGTCAAAGCCTTTTTTAGCTCTTCAAAGGACGTCTGACACTCTGGTGTCCACACTATTTTGTGGGCCTGTGCCTTCTTGTCGGTGGGACGGCCAGTGAGGCCGTCCCACCGACATTTATTTAGGGGACGGGCTATTTTAGCAAACCCAGCCACAAAACGTTGGTAAAAGCCTGCCAATCCAAGAAACGCTCTCACTTCCTTGACAGTGGTCGGAGCGGCCCAGTCCTGTACTGCCTTAATTTTACCTGGGTCCGGTCTCACTCCATCCCGATCCACCACGTGTCCCAAGAATTTCACCTCACGCTGAAAGAGCTTGCACTTAGAGGGCTTGCGTTTAAGTCCATGTCGCTGCAACCGTTCAAACACCTGGTCCAGGTGCTGTAGATGGGCAGTGAAATCAACAGAAAAAATTATTAAGTCATCAAGATAAACCAACAATGATTCCGCTATTTGACCATTCAAACAATGATGTATAAGCCGTTGGAAAGTGGCAGGTGCATTGCATAGACCAAATGGCATGCGTTCAAACTCGAACAGTCCGAGGGGAGTTGTAAATGCAGTCTTTTCACGATCGTCCGGGTGCACCTCCACTTGCCGATACCCACTAGCGAGGTCTAAGGTCGAAAACCATTCAGATTTTCTCAGACCAGTTAGGGTCTCTTCGATTCAGGGGAACGGAAAGGCGTCTTTATGTGTAACTGAGTTTAACCTCCGGTAGTCTACACAAAAGCGCCAACTCCCATCCTTGTTGCGGACTAACACTATAGGCGCTGCCCAGGGACTGCAGCTTTCCTTTATCACTCTGTTCAAGCATACCTGAAAGCATGCAGTGTCTTCACTTCCTTATGCAACAGAGGCGGGATGGGTCGGTATCTCTCCCTGGTAGGGGCGGAATCTCCAGTCAGTATCCTGTGTTGCACAACACTGGTCCTTCCAAAGTCCTCATGTTGTGCAAACACCTTCTCCCACTTCGCCAGCCGGGCGCGTAGCTGCACCTGTTGCTGCTCAGACAGATCCGGCTTATCACTCAAATCCCTAACATCTGGGGACAGTTCTGGAATGGTTTGGGCTGTGGCATCAATGAGTGACACTTCTACCACACCCTCCTCTACTAGAGATAAACACAGATCCTCAGCTCCATGCACATCACTATCATCAACACAGAACAGCTGCCCTAGCTTCTCAAATCGTTTTAAGGAAATACTGTAGGAATGGGGGTTATAAACACGGAGGGGCAGCCTACCTCTGTTCACCACGACCAGTGATTTTGCCACGCCAACTGCACCGGCAGTTGGCGTGGCAGGGCGCAGTAGTTAGCCCCGCACCAACATCTCCTTTGGGGGATATGTAATACTAGTCTTCGAGGCCAATCTCACGTGGCCTAGCAAGCCATCTTCAGCAGCAACAGCTTCTATACGGGAACATGTAGCAAAAGCTTCCCTCCACACCTTTTGCTTTTGAAGATGCCGAAGAGTAGAGGTCTTAGGACGTTTAAAAACGGCATCCCAACAACCCACGATTAGATTCATACCTCTTTCGGGAACTTTAACACCCTCTACCTCAAAATCAAGAACCGCATAGCCGATATAGGGGATTTCCAGGCCATTAGCTGCTCTTAGACGAAAAAGGGTAGGGGTCCTTTCGAGCTTAGCTTCGGTAAAGTGAGCATTAAATAGGCTTTCGGACATTAGCGTCACTTGGGACCCGGTGTCTAAAAGTCCTGGCAGAATAGTGCCTCCAGCATCTACTTGTATTGTGGGGCATTGACCTACAAATGTTTCTGGAGCCCTGGATGATGTTGGCGTGGTGGCCAGCCCTGCAACTCGGATCTCAGCAGCAGAGACATTTAGTTTAAATCCGGTGCATGTGTGGTTGCAGTGCTGAATTTTTAGACATAATGCATAATTGGTTTTGGAGTTATGTTTATATAACTTGTGTTTATAGTATGACAGTTATACTGTTATATTGAGTAAAAAAAACTAACTTGTGTCTTTGCAAACCTTACAAGAGAAAATGTTACTAGTAAAACTCACAAAGATACATTTCTTCATGCATTATTAGAAAATGTTCATGTGTAGTTTTGAAGTTATGTTTATATAACTTTCATATATAGTATGACAGTTATACTGTTATATTGAGTGAAAAAAAACTAACTTGTGTCTTTACAAACCTTACAAAATATTGTTTCCCAGTAAAACTCACAAAGATACATTTCTACAGACATTATTAGCCATTTTGTACGTGTGGTTTAGGAGTTATGTTTAAATAACTGAAATTGAGTGTGACAGTATACTGTCAAAGTGAGTAAAAAAAAAACTAACTCGTGTCTTTGCAAACCTTACAAAAGAAAATGTTACTAGTAAAACTCACAAAGATACATTTCTTCATGCATTATTAGAAAATGGTCATGTGTAGTTTAGGAGTTATGTTTAAATTACTGTCATTTTGAGTGTGGTAGTATAACTGCCACACATATTGAGTTATAAAGTTAAGTGTAAAACCTAATTTTTGTAATTGCAAACCTTACAAAAACAACTGATTCTTGTAAAACTCACATAGATTCAATATTAAAGGCATTTTAGACATTTTACATGTTTTGTTTAGGAGTTGTGTTTGAATACATTAGTATTGCTTTTTTCGTTAAGGCAAGTCCAAACGGCAGGAGGCCACGGGGAAGACACAGGACACATTGGGAAGATTATATCAGCTGGCTGGCCTGGGAACGCCTCGGGATCCCCCGAGAAGAGCTGGACGAAGTAGCTGGGGATAGGGAAGTCTGGGCTTCTCTGCTTAGGCTGCAGCCCCCGCAACACGACCTCGGATAAGCGGAAGAAAATGGATGGATTTAGTATGACAGTTATTCTATCATATTGAGTAAAAAAAAATCTAACTTTTGTTTTTGTAAACATTCAAAATATATTTTTTCTAGTAAAACTCACAAAGATACATGGAGTTTAAATAACTGTCATAGTAAGTAAAACCTATTTTTTGTATTTGAAAACCTTACAAAAACAACTGATTCTAGTAAAACTCACATAGATTCAATATTACAGGCATTTTTACACATATTGCATGTTTGAATACATTTTTAATGCTTTTTTCGCATTATCTCAGGATTTTAGGGATATAACTGTCATAATGAGTAAAAAATTACTTTTTGTGTTTGCAAGATTTAAAAAAGCATATGTTTAGAGTAAAACTCCGTAGAATACATTATTTGAGGCAACATTAGCCATTTTGCATGTGTAGTTAGGAGTTATTTTTAAATAACTGTCATATTGAGTGTGACAGTATACTGTCATAGTGAGTAAAACTTAATTTTTGTATTTGCAAACCTTATAAAAACAACTGATTCTAGTAAAACTCACATGAATTGAATATTACAGGCATTTTTAGACATTTTGCATTGTTGGTTTAGGAATTATGTTGGAATACATTTTTATTGCTTTTTTCGCATTATCTCAGGATTCTAAGAACATTACTGTCATATTGAGTAAAAAACTACTTTTTGTGTTTGCAAGCCTTAAAAAAGGATATGTTTCGAGTAAAACTCACAATAATGCATTATTTCAGGCAATATTAGCTCATTTGTATGTGTAGTTTAGGAGTTATGTTTATTTACTGTTATATTGAGTGTACTTGTCATGGTGAAAAAAAACTAATTTTTTTATTTGCAAAAATTTCAAACACAACCGGTTCTAGTAAAACTCACATGGATTCAATATTACAGGCATTTTTTACAAATTTTGCATGTTTAGTTTAGAAATTATGATTGAATACATTTGTATTGCTTATTTCGCATTATCTCAGGATTTTAAGAACATTACTGTCATATTGAGGAAAAAAATACTTTTTGTGTTTGCAAGCCTTAAGAAAGCATATGTTTCGAGGAAAACTCCCAAGGATCCAATATTTCAAACAATATTAGCCATTTTGCATGAGTAGTTTAGGAGTTATGATTACAAAACTGTCATATTGAGTGTGACAGTTTACTTTCATAAATAGTAAAACCTAATTTTTGTTTTTGCAAACCTTACTAAAACAACTGATTCTAGTAAAACTCACATGGATTCAATATTACAGGCATTTTTACACATTTTGCATGTTTAAGTTAGAAATTATGATTGAATACATTTTATTGCTTTTTTCGCATTATCTCAGGATTTTAAGAACATTACTGTCATATTGAGTAAAAAAATACTTTTTGTGTTTGCAAGCCTTAAGAAAGCATATGTTTCGAGGAAAACTCCCAAGGATCCATTATTTCAAACATTATTAGCCATTTTGCATGAGTAGTTTAGGAGTTATGATTAAAAAATTGTCATATTGAGTGTGACAGTTTACTTTCATAAAGAGTAAAACCTAATTTCTGTTTTTGCAAACCTTACTAAAACAACTGATTCTAGTAAAACTCACATGGATTTAATATTACAGGCATTTTTAGACATTTTGCATTGTTGGTTTAGGAATTATGTTGGAATACATTTTTATTGCTTTTTTCGCATTATCTCAGAATTTTAAGAACATTACTGTCATATTGAATAAAAACTACTTTTTGTGTTTGCAAGCCTTAAAAAAGCATATGTTTCGAGTAAAACTCACAGGAATGCATTATTTCAGGCAACATTAACTCATTTTTAATTGTAGTTTAGGAGTTATGTTTAATTTACTGTCATATTGAGTGTACATTGTCATAGTGAAAAAAAAACAATTTTTGTATTTGCAAAAATTTCAAACACAACCTAATCTAGTAAAACTCACATGGATTCAATATTACAGGCATTTTTACACATTTTGCCTGTTTGATTTAGGAAATATGATTGAATATATTTTCATTGCTTTTTTCGCATTATCTCAGTATTTTAGGAATATTACTGTCATATTGAGTAAAAAGCTACTTTTTTTTTGCAAGATTTGAAAAAGCCAAAGACATGCACCTGGGGATAGGTTTATTGGCAACACTAAATTGGCCCAAGTGTGTGAATGTGAGTGTGAATGTTGTCTGTCTATCTGTGTTGGCCCTGCGATGAGGTAGCGACTTGTCCAGGGTGTACCCCGCCTTCCGCCCGATTGTAGCTGAGATAGGCTCCAGCGCCCCCCGCGACCCCGAAGGGAATAAGCGGTAGGAAATGGATGGATGGATGGATTTGAAAAAGCATATGTTTCGAGGAAAACTCCGTAGAATGCATTATTTGAGGCATCATTAGACATTTTGCATGTGTAGTTTAGGAGTTATGATTAAATAAATGTCATATTGAGTGTGACAGTTTACTTTCATAAAGAGAAAAACCTAATTTTTGTTTTTGCAAACCTTACTAAAACAACTGATGGATTCAATAATACAGGCATTTTTACACATTTTGCATGTTTAGTTTAGAAATTATGATTGAATACATTTTTATGGCTTTTTTCGCATTATCTCAGGAGTTTAAGAACATTACTGTCACATTGAGTAAAAAAAAATACTTTTTGTGTTTGCAAGCTAAGAAAGCATATGTTTCGAGGAAAACTCCCAAGAATCCATTATTTCAAACATTATTAGCCATTTTGCATGAGTAGTTTAGGAGTTATGATTAAAAAAATGTCATATTGAGTATGACAGTTTACTTTCATAAAGAAAAAAACCTAATTTTTGTTTTTGCAAACCTTACTAAAACAACTGATTCTAGTAAAACTCACATGGATTCAATAATACAGGCATTTTTACACATTTTGCATGTTTAGTTTAGAAATTATGATTGAATACATTTTTATGGCTTTTTTCGCATTATCTCAGGATTTTAAGAACATTACTGTCATATTAAGTAAAAAAAATACTTTTTGTGTTTGCAAGCTAAGAAAGCATATGTTTCGAGGAAAAATCCCTAGAATCCATTATTTCAAACATTATTAGCCATTTTGCATGAGTAGTTTAGGAGTTATGATTAAAAAACTGTCATATTGAGTGTGACAGTTTACTTTCATAAAGAGTAAAACCTAATTTTTGTTTTTGCAAACTTCACTAAAACAACTGATTCTAGTAAAACTCACATGGATTCAATAATACAGGCATTTTTACACATTTTGCATGTTTAGTTTAGAAATTATGATTGAATACATTTTTAAGACTTTTTTCGCATTATCTCAGGATTTTAAGAACATTACTGTCATATTGAGTAAAAAAAATACTTTTTGTGTTTGCAAGCCATAAGAAAGCAGATGTTTCGAGGAAAACTCCCAAGAATCCATTAGTTCAAACATTATTAGCCATTTTGCATGAGTAGTTTAGGAGTTATGATTAAAAAACTGTCATATTGAGTGTGACAGTTTCATAAAGAGTAAAACCTAATTTTTGTTTTTGCAAACTTCACTAAAACAACTGATTCTAGTAAAACTCACATGGATTCAATAATACAGGCATTTTTACACATTTTGCATGTTTAGTTTAGAAATTATGATTGAATACATTTTTATTGCTTTTTTCGCATTATCTCAGGATTTTAGAACATTAATGTCATATTGAGTAAAAAACTACTTTTTGTGTTTGCAAACCTTAAAAAAGCATATGTTTCGAGTAAAACTCACAAGGATGCATTATTTCAGGCAATATTAGCTCATTTTTAAGTGTTGTTTAGGAGTTATGTTTAATTTACTGTCATATTGAGTGTACATTGTCATGGTGAAAAAAACCTAATTTTTGTATTTGCAAATATTTCAAACACAACCTAATCTAGTAAAACTCACATGGATTCAATATTACAGGCATTTTTACACATTTTGCATGTTTGCTTTAGGAAATATGATTGAATATATTTTCATTGCTTTTTTTGCATTATCTCAGTATTTTAGGAATATTACTGTCATATTGAGTAAAAAACTACTTTTTGTGTTTGCCAGATTTGAAAAAGCATATGTTTCGAGTAAAACTCCGTAGAATGCATTATTTGAGGCATCATTAGACATTTTGCATGTGTAGTTTAAGAGTTTTGATTAAATAAATGTCATATTGAGTGTGACAGTTTACTTTCATAAAGTGTAAAACCTAATTTTTGTTTTTGCAAACCTTACTAAAACAACTGATTCTAGTTAAACTCACATGGATTCAATAATACAGGCATTTTTACACATTTTGCATGTTTAGTTTAGAAATTATGATTGAATACATTTTTATGGCTTTTTTCGCATTATCTCAGGATTTTAAGAACATTACTGTCATATTGAGTAAAAAAAATACTTTTTGTGTTTGCAAGCTAAGAAAGCATATGTTTCGAGGAAAACTCCCAAGAATCCATTATTTCAAACATTATTAGCCATTTTGCATGAGTAGTTTAGGAGTTATGATTAAAAAACTGTCATATTGAGTGTGACAGTTTACTTTCATAAAGAGTAAAACCTAATTTTTGTTTTTGCAAACTTCACTAAAACAACTGATTCTAGTAAAACTCACATGGATTCAATAATACAGGCATTTTTACACATTTTGCATGTTTAGTTTAGAATTTATAATTGAAAACATTTTTATGACTTTTTTCGCATTATCTCAGGATTTTAAGAACATTACTGTCATATTGAGTAAAAAAAATACTTTTTGTGTTTGCAAGCCATAAGAAAGCAGATGTTTCGAGGAAAACTCCCAAGAATCCATTAGTTCAAACATTATTAGCCATTTTGCATGAGTAGTTTAGGAGTTATGATTAAAAAACTGTCATATTGAGTGTGACAGTTTCATAAAGAGTAAAACCTAATTTTTGTTTTTGCAAACTTCACTAAAACAACTGATTCTAGTAAAACTCACATGGATTCAATAATACAGGCATTTTTACACATTTTGCATGTTTAGTTTAGAAATTATGATTGAATACATTTTTATTGCTTTTTTCGCATTATCTCAGGATTTTAGAACATTAATGTCATATTGAGTAAAAAACTACTTTTTGTGTTTGCAAACCTTAAAAAAGCATATGTTTCGAGTAAAACTCACAAGGATGCATTATTTCAGGCAATATTAGCTCATTTTTAAGTGTTGTTTAGGAGTTATGTTTAATTTACTGTCATATTGAGTGTACATTGTCATGGTGAAAAAAACCTAATTTTTGTATTTGCAAATATTTCAAACACAACCTAATCTAGTAAAACTCACATGGATTCAATATTACAGGCATTTTTACACATTTTGCATGTTTGCTTTAGGAAATATGATTGAATATATTTTCATTGCTTTTTTTGCATTATCTCAGTATTTTAGGAATATTACTGTCATATTGAGTAAAAAACTACTTTTTGTGTTTGCCAGATTTGAAAAAGCATATGTTTCGAGTAAAACTCCGTAGAATGCATTATTTGAGGCATCATTAGACATTTTGCATGTGTAGTTTAAGAGTTTTGATTAAATAAATGTCATATTGAGTGTGACAGTTTACTTTCATAAAGTGTAAAACCTAATTTTTGTTTTTGCAAACCTTACTAAAACAACTGATTCTAGTTAAACTCACATGGATTCAATAATACAGGCATTTTTACACATTTTGCATGTTTAGTTTAGAAATTATGATTGAATACATTTTTATGGCTTTTTTCGCATTATCTCAGGATTTTAAGAACATTACTGTCATATTGAGTAAAAAAAATACTTTTTGTGTTTGCAAGCTAAGAAAGCATATGTTTCGAGGAAAACTCCCAAGAATCCATTATTTCAAACATTATTAGCCATTTTGCATGAGTAGTTTAGGAGTTATGATTAAAAAACTGTCATATTGAGTGTGACAGTTTACTTTCATAAAGAGTAAAACCTAATTTTTGTTTTTGCAAACTTCACTAAAACAACTGATTCTAGTAAAACTCACATGGATTCAATAATACAGGCATTTTTACACATTTTGCATGTTTAGTTTAGAAATTATGATTGAATACATTTTTAAGACTTTTTTCGCATTATCTCAGGATTTTAAGAACATTACTGTCATATTGAGTAAAAAAAATACTTTTTGTGTTTGCAAGCCATAAGAAAGCAGATGTTTCGAGGAAAACTCCCAAGAATCCATTAGTTCAAACATTATTAGCCATTTTGCATGAGTAGTTTAGGAGTTATGATTAAAAAACTGTCATATTGAGTGTGACAGTTTCATAAAGAGTAAAACCTAATTTTTGTTTTTGCAAACTTCACTAAAACAACTGATTCTAGTAAAACTCACATGGATTCAATAATACAGGCATTTTTACACATTTTGCATGTTTAGTTTAGAAATTATGATTGAATACATTTTTATTGCTTTTTTCGCATTATCTCAGGATTTTAGAACATTAATGTCATATTGAGTAAAAAACTACTTTTTGTGTTTGCAAACCTTAAAAAAGCATATGTTTCGAGTAAAACTCACAAGGATGCATTATTTCAGGCAATATTAGCTCATTTTTAAGTGTTGTTTAGGAGTTATGTTTAATTTACTGTCATATTGAGTGTACATTGTCATGGTGAAAAAAACCTAATTTTTGTATTTGCAAATATTTCAAACACAACCTAATCTAGTAAAACTCACATGGATTCAATATTACAGGCATTTTTACACATTTTGCATGTTTGCTTTAGGAAATATGATTGAATATATTTTCATTGCTTTTTTTGCATTATCTCAGTATTTTAGGAATATTACTGTCATATTGAGTAAAAAACTACTTTTTGTGTTTGCCAGATTTGAAAAAGCATATGTTTCGAGTAAAACTCCGTAGAATGCATTATTTGAGGCATCATTAGACATTTTGCATGTGTAGTTTAAGAGTTTTGATTAAATAAATGTCATATTGAGTGTGACAGTTTACTTTCATAAAGTGTAAAACCTAATTTTTGTTTTTGCAAACCTTACTAAAACAACTGATTCTAGTTAAACTCACATGGATTCAATAATACAGGCATTTTTACACATTTTGCATGTTTAGTTTAGAAATTATGATTGAATACATTTTTATGGCTTTTTTCGCATTATCTCAGGATTTTAAGAACATTACTGTCATATTGAGTAAAAAAAATACTTTTTGTGTTTGCAAGCTAAGAAAGCATATGTTTCGAGGAAAACTCCCAAGAATCCATTATTTCAAACATTATTAGCCATTTTGCATGAGTAGTTTAGGAGTTATGATTAAAAAACTGTCATATTGAGTGTGACAGTTTACTTTCATAAAGAGTAAAACCTAATTTTTGTTTTTGCAAACTTCACTAAAACAACTGATTCTAGTAAAACTCACATGGATTCAATAATACAGGCATTTTTACACATTTTGCATGTTTAGTTTAGAATTTATAATTGAAAACATTTTTATGACTTTTTTCGCATTATCTCAGGATTTTAAGAACATTACTGTCATATTGAGTAAAAAAAATACTTTTTGTGTTTGCAAGCCATAAGAAAGCAGATGTTTCGAGGAAAACTCCCAAGAATCCATTAGTTCAAACATTATTAGCCATTTTGCATGAGTAGTTTAGGAGTTATGATTAAAAAACTGTCATATTGAGTGTGACAGTTTACTTTCATAAAGAGTAAAACCTAAATTTTGTTTTTGCAAACTTCACTGAAACAACTGATTCTAGTAAAACTCACATGGATTCAATAATACAGGCATTTTTACACATTTTGCATGTTTAGTTTAGAAATTATGATTGAATACATTTTTATGGCTTTTTTCGCATTATCTCAGGATTTTAAGAACATTACTGTCATATTAAGTAAAAAAAATACTTTTTGTGTTTGCAAGCTAAGAAAGCATATGTTTCGAGGAAAAATCCCTAGAATCCATTATTTCAAACATTATTAGCCATTTTGCATGAGTAGTTTAGGAGTTATGATTAAAAAACTGTCATATTGAGTGTGACAGTTTACTTTCATAAAGAGTAAAACCTAATTTTTGTTTTTGCAAACTTCACTAAAACAACTGATTCTAGTAAAACTCACATGGATTCAATAATACAGGCATTTTTACACATTTTGCATGTTTAGTTTAGAAATTATGATTGAATACATTTTTATTGCTTTTTTCGCATTATCTCAGGATTTTAGAACATTACTGTCATATTGAGTAAAAAACTACTTTTTGTGTTTGCAAACCTTAAAAAAGCATATGTTTCGAGTAAAACTCACAAGGATGCATTATTTCAGGCAATATTAGCTCATTTTTAAGTGTAGTTTAGGAGTTATGTTGAATTTACTGTCATATTGAGTGTACATTGTCATGGTGAAAAAAACCTAATTTTTGTATTTGCAAAAATTTCAAACACAACCTAATCTAGTAAAACTCACATGGATTCAATATTACAGGCATTTTTACACATTTTGCATGTTTGATTTAGGAAATATGATTGAATATATTTTCATTGCTCTTTTTGCATTATCTCAGTATTTTAGGAATATTACTGTCATATTGAGTAAAAAACTACTTTTTGTGTTTGCCAGATTTGAAAAAGCATATGTTTCGAGTAAAACTCCGTAGAATGCATTATTTGAGGCATCAATAGACATTTTGCATGTGTAGTTTAAGAGTTATGATTAAATAAATGTCATATTGAGTGTGACAGTTTACTTTCATAAAGTGTAAAACCTAATTTTTGTTTTTGCAAACCTTACTAAAACAACTGATTCTAGTTAAACTCACATGGATTCAATAATACAGGCATTTTTACACATTTTGCATGTTTAGTTTAGAAATTATGATTGAATACATTTTTATGGCTTTTTTCGCATTATGTCAGGATTTTAAGAACATTACTGTCATATTGAGTCAAAAAAATACTTTTTGTGTTTGCAAGCTAAGAAAGCATATGTTTCGAGGAAAACTCCCAAGAATCCATTATTTCAAACATTATTAGCCATTTTGCATGAGTAGTTTAGGAGTTATGATTAAAAAACTGTCATATTGAGTGTGACAGTTTACTTTCATAAAGAGTAAAACCTAATTTTTGTTTTTGCAAACCTTACTAAAACAACTGATTCTAGTAAAACTCACATGGATTCAATAATACAGGCATTTTTACACATTTTGCATGTTTAGTTTAGAAATTATGATTGAATACATTTTTATGGCTTTTTTCGCATTATCTCAGGATTTTAAGAACATTACTGTCATATTAAGTAAAAAAAATACTTTTTGTGTTTGCAAGCTAAGAAAGCATATGTTTCGAGTAAAAATCCCTAGAATCCATTATTTCAAACATTATTAGCCATTTTGCATGAGTAGTTTAGGAGTTATGATTAAAAAACTGTCATATTGAGTGTGACAGTTTACTTTCATAAAGAGTAAAACCTAATTTTTGTTTTTGCAAACTTCACTAAAACAACTGATTCTAGTAAAACTCACATGGATTCAATAATACAGGCATTTTTACACATTTTGCATGTTTAGTTTAGAAATTATGATTGAATACATTTTTAAGACTTTTTTCGCATTATCTCAGGATTTTAAGAACATTACTGTCATATTGAGTAAAAAAAATACTTTTTGTGTTTGCAAGCCATAAGAAAGCAGATGTTTCGAGGAAAACTCCCAAGAATCCATTAGTTCAAACATTATTAGCCATTTTGCATGAGTAGTTTAGGAGTTATGATTAAAAAACTGTCATATTGAGTGTGACAGTTTACTTTCATAAAGAGTAAAACCTAATTTTTGTTTTTGCAAACTTCACTAAAACAACTGATTCTAGTAAAACTCACATGGATTCAATAATACAGGCATTTTTACACATTTTGCATGTTTAGTTTAGAAATTATGATTAAATACATTTTTATTGCTTTTTTCGCATTATCTCAGGATTTTAGAACATTACTGTCATATTGAGTAAAAAACTACTTTTTGTGTTTGCAAGCCTTAAAAAAGCATATTTTTCGAGTAAAACTCACAAGAATGCATTATTTCAGGAAATATTAGCTCATTTGTATGTGTAGTTTAGGAGTTATGTTTAATTTACTGTCATATTGAGTGTACATTGTCATGGTGAAAAAAACCTAATTTTTCTAATTGCAAACCTTTCAAACACAACTGATTCTAGTAAAACATACATTGATTCAATATTACAGGCATTTTTACACATGTTGCATGTTTGGTTTAGGAATTATAATGGAATACATTTTTTTTTGCTTTTTTTGTATTATCTCAGGATTTTAAGAACATTACTGTCATATTGAGTAAAAAACTACTTTTTGTGTTTGCAAGATTTAAAAAAGCATATGTTTCGAGGAAAACTCCTAAGGATGCATTATTTCAGGCATCAATAGCCATTTTGCTTGTGTGGATTAGGAGTTTTTAAATAACTGTCATATTGCGTGTGACAGTTATACTGTCATTATGAGTAAAACCTAATGTTTGTATTTTTAAACCTTAAAACCTCCTGATTCTAGTAAAATTCACAAAGATACAATATTACAGGCATTTTTAGACATAATGCAGGTTTGGTTTTGGAGTTAGGTTTATAACTTTTCATATTTAGTATGACAAAAGTTATACTGTCATATTAAGTAAAAAAAAAAAAAGGACTTGTATCTTTGCAAACCTTACAAAATAATTTTTTCCAGTAAAACTCACAAAGATACATTTCTCTTATTAGCCATTTTGCATGTGTGGTTTCGGAATTATGTTTAAATAAGTGTCAGATACAGAGACAGAGACAGTATACATGGGGAAGGCGTGGCGCAGTTGGGAGAGTGGCCGTTCCAGCAACCTGAGGGTTCTTGGTTCGATCCCCACCTTCTACAAACCTCGTCACGTCCGTTGTGTCCTTGAGGGAGACACTTTACCCTTGCTCCTGATGGGTTGTGGTTAGGGCCTTGCATGCCAGCTTCCGCCATCAGTGTGTGAATGTGTGTGTGAATGGATGAATGTAAAAATAGTGTCAAAGCGCTTTGTGTACCTTGAAGGTAGAAAAGCGCTATACAAGTATAGCCCATTTACCATAGTGAGTAAAACCAAATGTTTGTATTTACAAACCTTACAAAAACAACCCATTCTAGTAAAAGTCACACAGATACAATATTTTAGGCATTTTTAGGCATGTTTGGTTTTGGAGTTATGTTTATATAACCTCCTTTCTGAGCCGCCACCTTATCGTGGTAGAGGAGTTTGCGGGGCCCACTGATCCTAGGAGCTATGCTGTCTGTGGGCTCCTATGCCCCCTCGTAGGCTCTCCCAAGACAAAAAGGTCCTAGGTGAGGGATCAGACAAAGAGCAGCTCAAATACTTTTATGAAAAGTACAAATCGAGGTCCTAGATTTTTCCTCGCCCGGACGCGGGTCACCGTGGCTCCCCTGTGGAGCCAGGCCCAGAGGTGGGGCACGATGGCGAGCGCCTGTTGGCTGGCTCAGCTCAATGAAGCAACGTGGTTCCCTCCTCCAGTGGGCTCACCACTCATGGGCTGGGTTAGAGAGGTCGGGTGCAGTGTGATCTGAGCGGCAGCCGAAGGCAGGGCACTTGGCGGTCCGATCATCGGCTACATAAGCTAGCTCTTCTGACGTGAAATGTCACCTCGCTGGGAGGGAAGGAGCCTGAGCTGGTGTGCGAGGTGGAGAAGTTCCGGCTAGATATAGTTGGACTCACTTCGACGCACAGGAACCTTTTCTCTCGAGAGGGGCTGGACTCTCTTCCACTATGGCGTTGCAAGCAATGAGAGGCTGGGGTGGCAATTCTTGTTGTCCCCCTGGCTCAAAGACAAGAGTATGGGGTATCGGACTGTCTGATTGTGGCGGGTCGCTCCCTGTATGATCAGTGTAGGGCAGGCTTGGTCCGCCAAGGCTGCCCTTTGTCACCGATTCTGTTGTTAACTTTTATGGACAGAATTGCAGTCATGGCGTTGAGGGGATCCAGTTTGGTGGTTGCAGGATTAGGTCTCTGCTTTTTGCAGTTGATGTGGTCCTGATGGCTTCAACTGGCCAGGATCTCCAGCTCTCATTGGATGGCCGAGTATGAAGCGACTGGGATGAGAATCAGCACCTCCAAGTCCGAGTCCATGGTTCTCGCCCGGTAAAGGGTGGGGTGCCATTTCCAGGTTGAGGAGGCGATGGCACATACTAGATGGCCCCAAGTGGAGGAGTTCAAGTACCTAGGAGTCTTGTTCACGAGTGAGGGAAGAGTGGATCATGAGATCCACAGGCGGATCGGTGCGGCGTCTTCAGTAATGAGGACGCTATATCGATCCATTGTGGTGAAGAAGGAGCTGAGCCAGAATTAAAAGCTCTAAATTTACCGGTCGATCTACATTCCCATCCTGCACCCATGGTCATGGTTATGACCGAAAAGACAAGATCCCGGGTACAAGCGGCCAAATTGAGTTTCCTCCGCCGGGTGGCGGGCCTCTCCCTTAGAGATAGGATAAGAAGCTCTGTCATCCGGGAGGAACTCAGAGTAAAGGGCTGCTCCTCCACATTGAGAGGAGCCAGATGAGGTGGTTCGGGCATCTGCTCAGGATGCCACCCGAACGCCTCCCGAGGGAGGTGTTTAGGGCAAGTCCGACCGGCAGGATGCCACGGGGAAGACCCAGGACACATTGGGAAGATTATGTCTCCCGGCTGGCCTGGGAACGCCTCAGGATCCCCCGAGAAGAGCTGGAAGAAGTGGCTGGGGAGAGGGAAGTCTGGGCTTCTCTGTTTAGGCTGCTGCCCCCGCAACCCAACCTCGGTTAAGCGGAAGAAAATGGATGGATTTAGTAACGACAACAAAAAATGATTCTAGTAAAACTCACATGGATACAATTTTACAGGTATTTTTAGACATAATGCATGTTTGGTTTTTGAATTATGTTTATATATCTTTCATATGTATTATGACAGTTATACTGTCATCTTGAGTAAAACTAACTTGTGTCTTTACAAACATTACAAACTATGTTTTTCCATTAAAACTCACAAAAGAATCAGGTAATTTGGTAAGGTTTACAAATACAAAATTTAGGGTTTACTCATAATGACAGATAACTGCTAAATTCAATTTGACAGTTATTTAAACATAACTTCCTAACCACACATGCAAAAAGGCTAATAAAGCCTAAAACAGTGCATCCTTTACTCGAAACATATGCTTTTTTTAAGGTTTGCAAACACTAAAAGTAATTTTTTACTCAATATGACAGTAATGTTCTTAAAATCCTGAGATAATGCTAAATATGCAATAAAAATGTTTTTCAACATAATTCCTACACCAAACATGCAACATATCTAATAATGCCTGAAGACATGTATCTTTGTAAGTTTTACTAGAAAAATTCTCTTTTGTAAGTTTTGCAAAGACGCAAGTTAGTTTTTTTAATTCAATATGACAGTATCCATCCATCCATCCATCTTCTTCCGCTTATCCGAGGTCGGGTCGCGGGGGCAGCAGCCTAAGCAGGGAAGCCCAGACTTCCCTCTCCCCAGCCACTTCGTTCAGCTCCTCCCGGGGGATCCCGAGGCGTTCCCAGGCCAGCCGGGAGACATAGTCTTCCCAACGTGTCCTGGGTCTTCCTCGTGGCCTCCTACCGGTCGGACATGCCCTAAACACCTCCTTAGGGAGGCGCTCGGGTGGCATCCTGACCAGATGCCCGAACCACCTCATCTGGCTCCTCTCAATGTGGAGGAGCAGCGGCTTTACTTTGAGCTCCCCCCGGATGACAGAGCTTCTCACCCTATCTCTAAGGGAGAGCCCCGCCACCCGGCGGAGGAAACTCATTTCGGCCGCTTGTACCCGTGATCTTGTCCTTTCGGTCATAACCCAAAGCTCATGACCATAGGTGAGGATGGGAACGTAGATCGACCGGTAAATTGAGAGCTTTGCCTTCCGGCTCAGCTCCTTCTTCACCACAACGGATCGATACAGCGTCCGCATTACTGAAGACGCCGCACCGATCCGCCTGTCGATCTCACGATCCATTCTTCCCTCACTCGTGAACAAGTACAACTGTCATACCAAATATGAAAGTTATATAAACATAACTCCAAAACTGAACATGCATTATGTCTAAAAATGCCTAAAATATTGTATCTATGTGAGTTACACTAGAATCAGGTAATTTGGTAAGGTGTACAAATACAAAAATTGTTTTTTTTCATAATTACATTATAACTGCTACATTCAATTTGACTGTTATTTAAACAAAACTTCCTAATCACACATGCAAATACGTTATTAAAGCCTAAAACAATGCATCCTTGTGACTTTTACTCGAAACATTTGCTATTTTAAGGTTTGCAAACACAAAAAGTAGTTTTTTTACTCATTGTGACAGTATGTTCTTCAAATCCTGAGATAATGCGAAATAAGCAATAAAAATGTTTTTTTAACATAATTCCTACATCAAACTTGCAACATGTCTAATAATGCCTGAAGACATGTATCTTTGTTAGTTTTACTAGAAAAATTATCTTTTGTAAGTTTTGCAAAGAGGCAAGTTAGTTTTTTTAATTCAATATGACAGTATAACTGTCATACCAAATATTAAAGTTATGTAAACATAACTCCAAAACTGAACATGTATTATGTCTAAAAATGCCTAAAATATTGTATCTATGTGAGTTTTACAAGAATCAGTTAATTTGGTAAGGTGTACAATTACATAAATTAGGGGTTTACTCATAATGACAGATAACTGCTACATTCAATTTTACAGTTATTTAAACAAAACCTCCTAACCACACATGCAAAATAGGCGAATAAAGCCTAAAACAATGCATCCTTGAGAGTTTTACTCGAAATATATGCAATTTTAAACACAAAAAGTAGTTTTTTACTCATTATGACAGTAATAAATAGCTAAATATGCCTGGACAAATGTATCTTTGTGAGTTTTACTGGGAAAACATTTTTTTGTAAGGTTTATAAAGACACAAATTATTTTTTTTTTTACTTAATATGATGGTATAACTGTCATACTAAATATAAAAGTTGTATGAACATAACTCCAAAACCAAACATGCATTATGTCTAAAATGCCTGTAATATTGTATCTATGTGAGTTTTACCAGAATCAGGAATTTTGGTAAGGTTTATAAATACAAAAATTAGGTTTTACACATAATGACAGTATAACTGCCACCCTCAATATGACGGTTATGTTAACATAACTCCTAAACCACACATGCAAACTGGCTAATAATGCCTGGAGAAATGTATCTTTGTGAGTTTTACAGGAAAAAAAATATTTTGTAAGGTTTGATAAGACACAAAATAGTTTTTTTTATTCAATATGTTTGTATAACTGTCATAATAATGTAAAAGTTATATAAACATAACTCTAATACCAAACATGCAATCCGTCTAAAAATGCCTGTAATATTGAATCTATGTGAGTTTTACTAGAATCAGGTATTTTGTTAAGGTTTACAAATACAAAAATTAGGTTTTACTCACTATGACAGTATACTGTCACATTCAATCTGACTGTTATTTAAACACAAATTCTAAACCACAGATGCAAAATGGCTAATAATAACTGGAGAAATGTATTTTTGTGAGTTTTACTGGAAAAAAAATACTTTGTAAGGTTTGTATAACCACAATTTAGTTTTTTTTACTCAATATGATGGAAACATGCTTTATGTCTAAAAAAATCCTATAATATTTTATCCATGTGAGTTTTATCAGAATCAGTTATTTTGGTAATTTTACAAATAGGTTTTACTCATAATGACAGTATATCTGCCACACTCAATATGACAGTTATTTAAACATAACTCTAAACCAAACATGGTTAATGGCTAATAATGCCTGGAGAAATGTATCTTTGTGAGTTTTACTGGAAACAAAATTGTTTTAAGGTTTATAAAGACACAAGTTAGTTTTTTTTACTCAATATGACAGTATAACTGTCATACTACATACAAAAAATATATAAACATGACTCCAAAACTAAACTTGCAATCCGTCTAAAAATGTCTGTAATATTGAATCTATGTGAATTTGACCAAAATGAGGTATTTTGGTAAGGTTGACAAATAAAAAAAATAGGTTTTACTGATCGTGACATTATAAGTGCCACACTCAATATGACAGTTATTTAAACATAACTCATAAACGACACATGAAATTGGCTATTAAACCTGGAGAAATGTATCTTTGTTAGTTTTACTAGAGTAATGATCTTTTGTAAGGTTTTCAAAGACAAGTTTTTTTTTACTCAATATGACGGTATAACTGTCAAACTAAATAAAAAAAGTTATAGAAACATAACTCCAAAACCAAACTCAAAAACCAAACATGCAATCCGTTTTAAAATGCCTGTAATATTAAATATATGTGAGTTTTATCAGAATCAGGTATTTTGGTAAGGTTTAAAATACCAAAATTAGGTTTTACTCATAATGACAGTATAACTGCCACGCTCAATATGACAGTTATTTAAACATAACTCCTAAAACACACATGCAAAATGACTAATAATGCGTGGAAAAATGTATCTTTGTGATTTTTACTGGAAAAAAATATTTTGTAAGGTTTGTAAAGATACTGTTTTTTTTTGTTTTTTTTAAACTCAATATGATGGCATAACTGTCATACTGATGAAAGTTTTATAAACATAACTCCAAAACCAAACTTGCAATTTGTAAAAAAAAATGGCTGTAATATTGAATATATGTGATTTTTTACCAGAATCAGGTATTTTGGTAAGGATTACAAATACAAAAATTAGGTTTTACTCATAATGACGGATAACCGCCATATTTTTTTGAACATAATTCCTAAACAAAACATGCTAAATGGCTAAAAATGCCTGGAGAAATGTATCTTTGTGAGTTTTACTGGAAAAAAAAAAGAAAGGTTTGTAAAGACACAAGTTACTTTTTGTAACTCAAAAAGACAGTATAACTGTCATACTAAATCGAAAAGTTATATAAACATAACTCCAAAATCAAACATGCATTATGTCTAAAAATGCCTGAAATGATGTATCCATGTGAGTTTTACTAGAATCAGTTGTTTTTGTAAGTTTTACAAATACAAAATATTGGTTTTACTCACTATGACAGTATACTGTCACATTCGAATCCGACAGTTATTTAAACATAACTCCTAAACCACACATTCAAAATGACTAATATTTCCTCGAGAAATGTATCTCTGTGAATTTTTCTGGAAAAAATATTTTGTAAGGTTTTTTATAACACAAGTTAGTTGTTTTTTTACTCAATATGACAGCAGTACACTGTCATAGTGAGTAAAACCAATATTTTGTATTTGCAAAGCTTACAAAAACAACTGATTCTAGTAAAACCCACATGGATACAATATTACAGTTATTTTTAGATATAATGCATGTTTGGTTTTGGAGTTATGTTTATATAACTTTTACATTTAGTATGACAGTTATATTGTCATATTGAGTAAAAAAAAATAACTTGTCTTTACAAACCTTACAATTTTTTCCAAGCATTATTAGCCATTTTGCATGTGTGGTTTAGGAGTTATATTTAAATAACTGTCATATTGAGTGTGGCAGTTATATATTATGAGTAAAACCTTATTTTTGTATTTGTAAACCTTACCAAAATACCTGATTGTAGTAAAACTCACATAGATACAATATCACAGGCATTTTTAGACATAATGCATGTTTGGTTTTGGAGTTATGTTTATATAACTTTCATATTTAGTATGACAGTTATACTGTCATATTAAGTAAAAAAAACTAACTTGTGTCTTTAAAAACCTAAAAAATATGTATTTTTTTTTTTTCAGTAAAACTCACAAAGATACATCCAGGCATTATTAGTCATTTTGTATGTGTGGTTTAACTCCAAAACCAAAATGCATTCTGTCTAAAAATGCCTGTAATATTGTATCTTTTTGAGTTATACTAGAATCAGGTATGTTGGTAAGGTTGACAAATACAAACATAAGGTTTTACTCATAATGACAGTATACTGCCACATTCAATAGACAATTATTTACACATAACTCCAAAACCAAACATGCATTATGTCTAAAAATTCCTATAATTCTGTATCTACGTGAGTTTTACTAGAATCAGTTGTTTTTGTAAGGTTTACAAATACAAAATATTAGTTTTAAACATAATGAGAGTAAACTGTCACAATCAATCTGATAAAATGGCTAATAATGCCTGGAGGAATGTATATTTGTGAATTTTACTGGAACAAATATTTTGTAAGGTTTGTAAAGACACACGTTAGTTTTTTTTACTTAATTTTACAGTATAGCTGTCATACTATATATGAAAGTTTTATAAACATTACTCCAAAACCAAACATGCAATCCGTCTAAAAATGTATGTAATATTTATTATATGTAAGTTTTATCAGAATCAGGTATTTTGGTAAGGTTTACAAATCAAAAAATTTGGTTTTACTCATAGTGACAGTATAATTGCCACACTCAATATGACAGTTATTTAAACATAACTCCTAAAACACAAATGCAAAATGACTAATAATGCCTATAGAAATGCATATTTGTGAATTTTACTGGAAAACAATATTTTGTAAGATTGTAAAGATACAAATTAGTGTTTTATTACTCAATATGATGGTATAACTGTCATACTAAATATGAAAGTTATATAAACATAACTCCAAAACCAAACATACTTCATGTCTAATAATTCCTGTAATATTGTACCGATGTGGGTTTCACCAGAATCAGGTATTTTGGTAAGGTTTACAAATACAAAAAATAGGTTTTACTCATAATGACAGTATAACTGCCACACTCAATATGACAGTTATTTAAATATAACTCCTAAACCACACATGCAAAATGACTAATAATGCTTGGAAAAATGTATCTTTGTGATTTTTACAGGAAAAAACAAATATTTTGTAAGGTTTGATAAGACACAAAATAGGTTTTTTTATTCAATATGTTTGTATAACTGTCATAATAAATGTAAAAGTTATATAAACATAACTCCAATACCAAACATGCAATCCATCTAAAAATGCCTGTAATATTGAATCTATGTGATTTTTACTAGAATCAGGTATTTTGTTAAGGTTTACAAATACAAAAATTAGGTTTTACTCACTATGACAGTATACTGTCACATTCAATCTGACTGTTATTTAAACACAAATTCTAAACCACAGATGCAAAATGGCTAATAATAACTGGAGAAATGTATTTTTGTGAGTTTTACTGGAAAAAAAATATTTTGTAAGGTTTGTATGGACACAATTTAGTTTTTTTTACTCAATATGAGGGAACATGCTTTATGTCTAAAAAAATCCTGTAATATTTTATCCATGTGAGTTTTATCAGAATCAGTTATTTTGGTAATTTTACAAATACAAAAAATAGGTTTTACTCATAATGACAGTATATCTGCCACAATCAATATCAAAGATATGCTGTCACATTCAATCTGACAGTTATTTAAACATAACTCTAAACCAAACATGGTTAATGGCTAATAATGCCTGGAGAAATGTATCTTTGGGACGGCGTGGCGCAGTGGAAGAATGGCCGTGCGCGACCCGAGGGTCCCTGGTTCAATCCCCACCTAGTACCAACCTCGTCATGTCCGTTGTGTCCTGAGCAAGACACTTCACCCTTGCTCCTGATGGGTGCTGGTTAGCGCCTTGCATGGCAGCTCCCTCCATCAGTGTGTGAATGTGTGTGTGAATGGGTAAATGTGGAAGTAGTGTCAAAGCGCTTTGAGTACCTTGAAGGTAGAAAAGCGCTATACAAGTACAACCCATTTATTTATTTGTGAGTTTTACTGGAAACAATTTTTTTAAAGGTTTATAAAGACACAAGTTAGTTTTTTTTACTCAATATGACAGTATAACTGTAATACTAAATGTATAAAATATATAAACATAACTCCAAAACCAAACATGCATTATGTTTAAAAATGCCTGTAATTTTGTATCCATGCGAGTTTTACTAAAATCAATTGTTGAGTTTTACTAGAATAAGTTGTTTTTGTAAGGTTTGCAAAAACAAAATATTGGTTTTACTCACCATGATAGTATACTGTCACATTCAATTTGACAGTTATTTAATCATAACTACCAAACCACACATGCAAAATGGCTATAATGCCTGGAGAAATGTATCTTTGTGAAATTACTGGAAAAAAATATTTTGTAAGGTTTGTAAAGAAACAATTTAGTTGTTTTTTTACTTAATATGATGAGGTGGCGACTTTTCCAGGGTGTACCCCGCCTTCCGCCCGATTATAGCTGAGATAGGTTCCAGCACCCCCCGTGTCCCCGAAGGGAATAAGCGGTAGAAAATGGATGGATGGATGGACAGTATAACTGTCATACTAAATGTAAAAGTAGTATAAACATAACTCCAAAACCAAACATGCATTATGTCTAAAAATGTCTGTAATATTGTATCCATGTGAGTTTTACTAGAATCAGTTGTTTTTGTAAGTTTTGCAAATACAAAATATTGGTTTTACTCACTATGACAATATACTGTCACATTCAATCTGACAGCTATTTAAACATAACTCCTAAACCACACATGCAAAATGACTAATAATGCCTGGAAAATGTATCTCTGTGAATTTTACTGTAAAAAATATATTTTGTAAGGTTTGTAAAATTACAAGTTTGTTATTTTTTACTCAATTTGACAGTATAACTGTCATACTAAATATGAAAGTTATATACACATAACTCCAAAATCAAACTTGCAATCTGTCTAAAAATGCCTGTAATATTGAATCTATGTGAGTTTGACCAAAATCAGGTATTTTGGTAAGGTTTACAAATACAAAAATTAGGTTTTACTCACTATGACAGTATACTGTCACATTCAATCTGCCTGTTATTTAAACATAAATTCTAAACCACAGATGCAAAATGGCTAATGATGCCTGGAGAAATGTATTTTTGTGAGTTTTACCGGAAAAAAATATTTTGTAAGGTTTGTACAGACATAAGTTAGTTTTTTTTTACTCAATATGATAGCATAACTGTCACACTCAATATGACAGTTTTTTAAACATAACTCCTAAAAAACAAATGCAAAATGACTAATAATGCCTGGAAAATGTATCTTTGTGAATTTTAATGGAAAAAAAAAATATTTTGTAAGGTTTGTAAAGACACAAATTCGTTTTTTTTACGCAATATAACTGTCATACTAAATATGAAAGTTATGTAAACATAACTCCAAAACCAAACATGTTTTATGTCTAAAAATTCCTGTATTATTGTATCTATATGAGTTTTACCAGAATCAGGTATTTTGGTAAGGTTAACAGATACAAAAATTAGGTTTTACTCACTATGACAGTATACTGTCACATTCAATCTGCCTGTTATTTAAACATAAATTCTAAACCACAGATGCAAAATGGCTAATAATGCCTGGAGAAATGTATTTTTGTGAGTTTTACGGGAAAAAAATATTTTGTAAGGTTTGTACAGACATAAGTTAGTTTTTTTTTTACTCAATATGATAGTATAACTGTCTTACTAAATTTGGTAGGTATATAAACATAACTCCAAAACCAAACTTGCAATCTGTCTAAAAATGTCTGTAAGATTGAATATATGTGATTTTTACCAGAATCAGGTATTTTAGTAAGGATTACAAATAAAAAAAATTAGGTTTTACTCATAATGACGGATAACTGCCACATTCGAAATGACAGTTTTTCTAAACATAACTCCTAAACAAAACATGCTAAATGGCTAATAATGCCTGGAGAAATGTATCTTTGTGAGTTTTACTGGAAAAGTTAACTCAAAAAGACAGTATAACTGTCATACTAAATGGAAAAGTTATATAAACATAACTCCAAAACCAAACATGCATTTTGTCTAAAAATGCCTGTAATATTGTATCCATGTGAGTTTTAGTAGAATCAGTTGTTTTTGTAAGGTTTTCAAATACAAAATATTGGTTTTACTCACTATGACAGTATACTGTTACATTCAATCTGACAGTTATTTAAACATAACTCCTAAACCACACATGCAAAATGATTAATAATGCCTGGAAAAATGTATCTCAGTGAATTTAACTGGAAAAAAAATATTTTGTAAGGTTTATAAAAACACAAGTTAGTTTTTTTTACTCAATATGACAGTATAACTGTCATTCTAAATATGAAAGTTATATAAACATAACTCCAAAATCAAACTTGCAATCTGTCTAAAAATGCCTGTAATAGTGAATCTCTGTGAGTTTTACCTGAATCAGGTATTTTGGTAAGGTTTACAAATACAAAAATTAGGTTTTACTCATAATGACAGTATAAATGCCACGTTCAAAATTACAGTTATTTAAACTTAACTCCTAAACCAAACATGCTAAATGGCTAATTATGACTGGCGAAATGCATTTTTGTGAGTTTTACTGGAAAAAACATTTTTTTGTAAGGTTTGTAAAGACACAAGTTAGTGGTGTTTTACTCCATATGACTGTATAACTCTCATACCAAATGTAAAATTGATATAAACATAACTCCAAAACCAAACATGCTTTATGTCTAAAAATGCCTGTAATATTGTATCCATGTGAGTTTTACTAGAATAAGTTGTTTTTGTAAGGTTTGCAAATACAAAATATTGGTTTTACTCACTATGACAGTATACTGTCACATTCAATATGACAATTTTCTGAACATATCTCCTAAACCACACATACAAAATGACTAATAATGCCTGGAGAAATGTATCTTTGTGAGTTTTCCTGGGAAATAAATTGTGTAAGGTTTGTAAAGACACAAGTTAGTTTTTTTTACTCAATATGACAGTATAACTGTCATACTAAATATGAAAGTTATATAAACATAATTCCAAAACCAAACATGCATTATGTCTTAAAATGCTTGTAATATTGAATCTATGTGAGTTTTACTACAATAAGGTATTTTGGTAAGGTTCACAAATACAAAAATTAAGTTGTACTCATAATGACAGTATAACTGCCACACGCAAAATGACAGTTATTTAAACATAACTCCCAAACCACACATGCAAAAATGCTAATAATGCCTAAAACAATGCATCCTTGTGAGTTTTACTCGAACATATGCTTTTTTAAGGCTTGCAATTACAAAAAGTAGTTTTTTTCTCAATATGACGGTGATGTTTTTAAAATACTGATAAAATGCAAAAAAAGCAATAAAATAGTTTTTCAACATAATTCCTAAACCAAACATGCATTATGTCTTAAAATCCCTATAATATTGTATCCAAGTGAGTTTTAGTAGAATCATTTGTTTTTGTAAGGTTTGCAAATACAACATTTTGGTTTTACTCACTATGACAGTATTACTGTCACATTCAATCTGACTGTTATTTAAACATAAATTCTAAACCACAGATGCAAAATGGCTAATAATGCCTGGAGAAATGTATTTTTGTGAGTTTTACTGGAAAAAAAATATTTTGTAAGGTTTGTTTGGACACAAGTTAGTTTTTTTTACTCAATATGATGGTATAACTGTCTTACTAAATTTGAAAGTTATATAAACTAACTTCAAAACCAAACATGCAATTCGTCTAAAAATGCCTGTAATATTGAATCTATGTGAGTTTTACCAGAAACAGGTATTTTGGTAAGGTTTACAAATACAAAAATTAGGTTTTACTCATAATGACAGTATAACTGCAACGTTCAAAATGACAGCTATTTAAACATAACTCCTAAACCAAACATGCTAAATGGCTAATAATGACTGGAGAAATGCATCTTTGTGAGTTTTACTGAAAGAAAACAACATTTTTGTAAGGTTTGTAAAGACACAAGTTAGTTGTTTTTTACTCCATATGACAGTATAACTGTCATACTAAATGTAAAATGTATATAAACATAACTCCAAAACCAAACATGCATTATGTCTAAAAATGCCTGTAACATTGTATCCATGTGAGTTTTACTAGAATCAGTTGTTTTTTTAAGGTTTGCAAATACAAAATATTGGTTTTACTCACTATGACAGTATGCTGTCACATTCAATCTGACAGTTATTTAAACATAACTCCTAAACCACACATACAAAATGACTAATAATGCCTGGAGAAATGTATCTTTGTGAGTTTTACTGAAAAAAAAAAAAAAAAATTGTAAGGTTTGTAAAGACACAAGTTAGTTTTTTTTACTTAATATGACAGTATAACTGTCATACTAAATATGAAAGTTATATAAACATAACTCCAAAACCAAACATGCATTATGTCTAAAAATGCCTGTAATATTGTATCTATGTGAGTTTTACTACAATCAGGTATTTTGGTAAGGTTTGCAAATACAAAATATTGGTTTTACTCACTATGACAGTATACTGCTGTCATATTGAGTAAAAAAAACTTGTGTTATAACAAACCTTACAAAAAAAAAATTTCCACAAAAATTCACAGAAATACATTTCTCCAGGCATAATTAGTCATTTTGAATGTGTGGTTTAGGAGTTATGTTTAAATAACTGTCAGATCGAATGTGACAGTATACTGTCATAGTGAGTAAAACCAATATTTTGTATTTGCAAAACTTACAAAAACAACTGATTCTAGTTTAACTCACATGGATACAACATTTCAGGCATTTTTAGACATAATGCATGTTTGATTTTGGAGTTATGTTTATATAACTTTTCCATTTAGTATGACAGTTATACTGTCTTTTTGAGTTAGAAAAAATTAACTTGTGTCTTTACAAACCTTACACTTTTGTTTTTCCAGTAAAACTCACAAAGATACATTTCTCCAGGCATTATTAGCCATTTAGCATGTTTTGTTTAGGAGTTCTGTTTAAAAAAAGTGGCGGTTATCCGTCATTATGAGTAAAACCTAATTTTTGTATTTGTAAATCTTACCAAAATACCTGATTCTGGTAAAAATCACATATAATCAATATTACAGCCATTTTTTTTTACGAATTGCAAGTTTGGTTTTGGAGTTATGTTTATAAATCTTTCATATTTAGTATGACAGTTATACCATCATATTGAGTTAAAAAAAAAAAAAAACAGTATCTTTACAAACCTTACAAAATATTTTTTTCCAGTAAAAATCACAAGAATACATTTTTCCACGCATTATTAGTCATTTTGCATGTGTGTTTTAGGAGTTATGTTTAAATAACTGTCATATTGAGCGTGGCAGTTATACTGTCATTATGAGTAAAACCTAATTTTGTTATTGTAAACCTTACCAAAATACCTGATTCTGATAAAACTCACATATATTTAATATTACAAGCATTTTTAAAAGGATTGCATGTTTGGTTTTTGAGTTTGGTTTTGGAGTTATGTTTCTATAACTTTTTTATTTAGTTTGACAGTTATACCGTCATATTGAGTAAAAAAACTTGTGTCTTTGTAAACCTTACACAAGATCATTACTCTAGTAAAACTAACAAAGATACATTTCTCCAGGTTTAATAGCCATTTTCATGTGTCGTTTATGAGTTATGTTTAAATAACTGTCATATTGAGTGTTGCACTTAATGTCACTATCAGTAAAACCTATTTTTTTTATTTGTCAACCTTACCAAAATACCTCATTTTGGTAAAACTCACATAGATTCAATACTACAGACATTTTTAGACGGATTGCAAGTTTGGTTTTGGAGTCATGTTTATATATTTTCTGCATGTAGTATGACAGTTATACTGTCATATTGAGTAAAAAAAACTAACGTGTGTCTTTACAAACCTTACAAAATATTTTTCCTAGTAAAACTCACAAAGATACATTTCTACAGGCATTATTAGCCATTTTGCATGTGTGGTTTAGGAGTTATGTTACATAACTGTCAGATTGAATGTGACAGTATACTGTCATAGTAAGTAAAACCTAATTTTTGTATTTGTAAACCTTACCAAAATACCTGATTCTGGAAAAACTCACATAGATACAATATTACAGGTATTTTTAGACAAATTTCATGTTTGTTTTTGGAGTTATGTTTATATAACTTTCATATTTAGTATGACGGTTATACTATCATATTGAGTAAAAAAAACTACCTTGTGTCTTTATCCATCCATCCATCCATTTTCTACCGCTTATTCCCTTTGGGGTCGCGGGGGGCGCTGGAGCCTATCTCAGCTACAATCCGGCGGAAGGCGGTGTACACCCTGGACAAGTCGCCATCTCATTGCAGGGTCAACACAGATAGACAGACAACATTCACACTCACATCCACACACTAGGGCCAATTTAGTGTTGCCAATCAACTTATCCCCAGGTGTATGTCTTTGGAGGTGGGAGGAAGCCGGAGTACCCGGAGGGAACCCACGCAGTCACGGGGAGGACATGCAAACTCCACACAGAAAGATCCCGAGCCCGGGATTGAACCCAAGACTACTCAGGACCTTCGTATTGTGAGGCAGATGCACTAACCCCTCTGCCACCTTGTGTCTTTATAAACCTTACTAATTATTTTTTTCCTGTAAAACTCACAAAGATACATTTCTCCAGGCAATATTAGCCATTTATCATGTTTGGTTTAGGAATTATGTTTAAATACCTGTCATGTTAAACGTGGCAGTTATAATGTCATTATGAGTAAAACCAAATTTTTTGTATTTGTAAACCTTAACAAAATACCTGATTTTGGTAAAACTCACATAGATTCAATATTACAGGCATTTTTAGACAGATTGCAAGTTTGGTTTTAGAGTTATGTGTATATAACTTTCATATTTAGTATGACAGTTATACTGTCAAATTGAGTAAAAAATAACAAACTTGTAATTTCAAAAACCTTACAAAATATTTTTTTCCATTAAAATTCACAGAGATACATTTTTCTCGGCATTATTAGTCATTTTGCATGTGTGGTTTAGGAGTTATGTTTAAATAGCTGTCAGATTGAATGTGACAGTATACTGTCATAGTGAGTAAAACCAATATTTTGTATTTGCAAAACTTACAAAAACAACTGATTCTAGTAAAACTCACATTGATACAATATTACAGGCATTTTTAGACATAATGCATGTTTGGTTTTGGAGTTATGTTTATACTACTTTTACATTTAGTGTGACAGTTATACTGTCCATCCATCCATCCATTTTCTACCGCTTATTCCCTTCGGGGTCGCCTATCTCAGCTACAATCGGGCGGAAGGCGGGGAACACCCTGGAAAAGTCGCCATATCATCATATTAAGTAAAAAACTAAATTGTTTCTTTACAAACCTTACAAAATATGTTTTTCCAGAAATCTCACAAAGATACATTTCTCCAGGCATTATAGCCATTTTGCATGTGTAGTTTGGTAGTTATGTTTAAATAACTGTCAAATTGAATGTGACAGTATACTATCATGGTGAGTAAAACCAATATTTTGTAATTGCAAACCTTACTACAACAATTGATTTTAGTAAAATTCGCATGGATGCAAAATTACAGGCATTTTTAAACATAATGCATGTTTTGTTTTGGAGTTATGTTTATATATTTTTTACATTTAGTACTATAGTTATACTGTCATATTGAGTAAAAAAAAAACTAACTTGTGTCTTTATAAACCTTAAAAAAAATTGTTTCCAGTAAAACTCACAAAGATACATTTCTCCAGGCATTATTAGCCATTAACCATGTTTGGTTTAGAGTTATGTTTAAATAACTGTCATATTGAGTGTGGCAGATATACTGTCATTATGAGTAAAAACTATTTTTTGTATTTGTAAAATTACCAAAATAACTGATTCTGATAAAACTCACATGGATAAAATATTACAGGATTTTTTAGACAGAAAGCATGTTTCCATCATATTGAGTAAAAAAAAACTAACTTGTGTCTATACAAACCTTACAAAATATTTTTTTTCTGTAAAACTCACAAAAATACATTTCTCCAGTTATTACTAGCCATTTTGCATCTGTGGTATAGAATTTGTGTTTAAATAACAGTCAGATTGAATGTGACAGTATACTGTCATAGTGAGTAAAACCTAATTTTTGTATTTGTAAACCTTACCAAAATACCTGATTCTGGAAAAACTCACATAGATACAATATTACAGGTATTTTTAGACAAATTTCATGTTTGTTTTTGGAGTTATGTTTATATAACTTTCATATTTAGTATGACGGTTATACTATCATATTGAGTAAAAAAAACTACCTTGTGTCTTTATAAACCTTACAAATTATTTTTTTTCCTGTAAAACTCACAAAGATACATTTCTCCAGGCAATATTAGCCATTTATCATGTTTGGTTTAGGAATTATGTTTAAATACCTGTCATGTTAAATGTGGCAGTTATACTGTCATTATGAGTAAAACCTAATTTTGTTATTGTAAACATTACCAAAATACCTGATTCTGATAAAACTCACATATATTTAATATTACAGGCATTTTTAAAAGGATTGCATGTTTGGTTTTTGAGTTTTGTTTTGGAGTTATGTTTCTATAACTTTTTTATTTAGTTTGACAGTTATACCGTCATATTGAGTAAAAAAACTTGTGTCTTTGTAAACCATACACAAGATCATTACTCTAGTAAAACTAACAAAGATACATTTCTCCAGGTTTAATATCCATTTTCATGTGTCGTTTATGAGTTATGTTTAAATAACTGCCATATTGAGTGTGGCACTTATAATGTCACTATGAGTAAAAACTATTTTTTGTATTTGTAAAATTACCAAAATAACTGATTCTGATAAAACTCACATGGATAAAATATTACAGGATTTTTTAGACAGAAAGCATGTTTCCATCATATTGAGTAAAAAAAACTTACTTGTGTCTATACAAACCTTACAAAATATTTTTTTTCCAGTAAAACTCACAAAAATACATTTCTCCAGTTATTACTAGCCATTTTGCATCTGTGGTTTAGAATTTGTGTTTAAATAACAGTCAGATTGAATGTGACAGTATACTGTCATAGTGAGTAAAACCTAATTTTTGTATTTGTAAACCTTAACAAAATACCTGATTCTAGTAAAACTCACATAGATTCAATATTACAGGAATTTTTAGACGGATTGCATGTTTGGTATTGGAGTTATGTTTATATAACTTTTTCAAACTAAAACATATTGAATAAAAAAACCTATTTTGTGTCTTATCAAACCTTACAAAATATTGTTTTTCCTGTAAAACTCACAAAGATACATTTCTCCAGGCATTATTAGCCATTTTGCATGTGTGGTTTAGGAGATATGTTAACATAACCGTCATATTGAGGGTGGCAGTTATACTGTCATTATGAGTAAAACCTAATTTTTGTATTTATAAACCTTACTAAAATTCCTGATTCTGGTAAAACTCACATAGATACAATATTACAGGCATTTTTAGACATAATGCATGTTTGGTTTTGGAGTTATGTTTATATACATTTTTCCAGGCATTATTAGCCATTCATCATGTTTGGTTTAGGAGTCATGTTTAAATAACTGTCATGTCAAATGTTGCAGTTATACTGTCATTATGAGTAAAACCCAAGTTTTGTATTTGTAAACCTTACCAAAATACCTGATTCTGGAAAAACTCACATAGATACAATATTACAGGTATTTTTAGACAAATTTCATGTTTGTTTTTGGAGTTATGTTTATATAACTTTCATATTTAGTATGACGGTTATACTATCATATTGAGTAAAAAAAACTACCTTGTGTCTTTATAAACCTTACAAATTATTTTTTTTCCTGTAAAACTCACAAAGATACATTTCTCCAGGCAATATTAGCCATTTATCATGTTTGGTTTAGGAATTATGTTTAAATACCTGTCATGTTAAATGTGGCAGTTATACTGTCATTATGAGTAAAACCTAATTTTGTTATCGTAAACATTACCAAAATACCTGATTCTGATAAAACTCACATATATTTAATATTACAGGCATTTTTAAAAGGATTGCATGTTTGGTTTTTGAGTTTTGTTTTGGAGTTATGTTTCTATAACTTTTTTATTTAGTTTGACAGTTATACCGTCATATTGAGTAAAAAAACTTGTGTCTTTGTAAACCATACACAAGATCATTACTCTAGTAAAACTAACAAAGATACATTTCTCCAGGTTTAATAGCCATTTTCATGTGTCGTTTATGAGTTATGTTTAAATAACTGCCATATTGAGTGTGGCACTTATAATGTCACTATCAGTAAAACCTATTTTTTTTATTTGTCAACCTTACCAAAATACCTCATTTTGGTAAAACTCACATAGATTCAATATTACAGACATTTTTAGACGGATTGCAAGTTTGGTTTTGGAGTCATGTTTATATATTTTCTGCATGTAGTATGACAGTTATACTGTCATATTGAGTAAAAAAAACTAACGTGTGTCTTTACAAACCTTACAAAATATTTGTCCTAGTAAAACTCACAAAGACACATTTCTACAGGCATTATTAGCCATTTTGCATGTGTGGTTTAGGAGTTATGTTTACATAACTGTCAGATTGAATGTGACAGTATACTGTCATAGTAAGTAAAACCTAATTTTTGTATTTGTAAACTTTACCAAAATACCTGATTCTGGAAAAACTCACATAGATACAATATTACAGGTATTTTTAGACAAATTTCATGTTTGTTTTTGGAGTTATGTTTATATAACTTTCATATTTAGTATGACGGTTATACTATCATATTGAGTAAAAAAAACTACCTTGTGTCTTTATAAACCTTACAAATTATTTTTTTCCTGTAAAACTCACAAAGATACATTTCTCCAGGCATAATTAGCCATTTATCATGTTTGGTTTAGGAGTTATGTTTAAACATAACTTGAGTGTGGCAGTTATACTGTCATTATGAGTAAAAGCTATTTTTTGTATTTGTAAACCTTACCAAAATACCTGATTCTGGTTAAACCCACATCGATACAATATTACAGGAATTTTTAGACATAAAACATTTTTGGTTTTGGAGTTATGTTTATATAACTTTCATATTTAGTATGAAAAATATACCATCATATAGAGTAAAACACAACAAATATTTTGTATCTTTACAAACCTTACAAAATATTGTTTTCCAGTAAAATTCACAAATATACCTTTCTCTAGGCATTATTAGTCATTTTGCATTTGTGTTTTAGGAGTTATTAGGAGTAATTAACTGTCATATTGAGTGTGGCAGTTATACTGTCACTATGAGTAAAACCTAATTTTTGTTTTTGTAAACCTTACAAAAATACCTGATTCTGATAAACATATATTGAATATTACAGGCATTTTTAGACGGATTGCATATTTGGTTTTGGAGTTGTGTTTATACAACTTTCATATATTGTATGACAGCTTTACTGTTAAATTGTGTAAAAAAAAAACAACTAACTGTGTCTTTACCAAAATACCTGATTCTGGTAAAACTCATATAGATTTAATATTGCAGGCAGTTTAAACTGGATTGCAAGTTTGGTTTAGGAGTTTGTTTTTGGAATTATGTTTATATTAATTTTATATTTAGTTTGACAGTTATACCATCATATTCAGTAAAAAAAAATACTTTTGTCTTTACAAACATTACAAAATAGTTTTTTCTAGTAAAATTTACAAAGATACATTTCTCCAGGCATTATTAGCCATTTAGCATGTTTGGTTTAGGAGTTGTGTTTAAATAACTGTTATTTTGAATATGGCAGTTCTGAGCAAAACACAATTTTTGTATTTGAAAACCTTACCTAAATACCTGATTCTGGTAAAACTCATCTTGATTCAATATTACAGGCATTTTTAGACGTATTGCAAGTTTGGTTTTGGAGTTATGTTTATTTAACTTTCATATTTCGTATGACAGTTACACTGTCATATTAAGTAAAAAAAAACTAACTTGTGTCTTTACAAACCTTATAAAATATTTTTTTTCCCAGGAAAACTCACAAAGATACATTTCTCCAGGCATTATTAGCCATTTTGTATTTGTGGTTTAGGAGTTATGTTTAAATAACTGTCAGATTGAATGTGACAGTATACTGTCATTATGAGTAAAACCTAATTGTTGTATTTGTAAACCTTACCAAAAACACCTGATTCTGGTAAAAATCACATAGTCACAATGCAGGCATTTTTAGACATAATGCATGTTTGGTCTTGGAGTTATGTTTATTCAACTTTCATATTTAGTATGACAGTTATACCATCATATTGAGTAAAAAAAACAACAACTTGTGCCTTTATAAACCATACAATTTTTTTTTCCCCAAAACTCACAAATTTTGTCTTTACAAACCTTACAAAATATTTTTTTCTAGTAAAAATCACAAAGATACATTTCTCCAGGCATTATTAGCCATGTATCATGTTTGGTTTAGGAACTATGTTGAGTGTCATGTTGAGTGTGGCAGTTATATTGTCATTATGAGTGAAACCTATTTTTTGTATTTGTAAATCTTACCAAAATACCTGATTCTGGTAAAACTCATATAGATACAATATTACAGGAATTTTTAGACTTAAAACATGTTTGGTTTAGGAGTTATGTTTAAATAACTGTCAGATTGAATGTGACAGTATACTGTCATAGTGAGTTAAACCAATATTTTGTATTTGCAAACCTTACAAAAACAACTGATTCTAGTTAAACACACATGATTACAATATTACAGGCATTATTAGACATACTGCATGTTTGGTTTTGGAGTTATGTTTCTAATTTTTTTACATTTAGTATGACAGTTTTACTGTCATATTGAGTAAGAAAAAAATAACTTGTGTCTTTACAAACCCATTCATCCATCCATTTTCTATCGCTTATTCCCTTTGGGGTCGCGGGGGGCGCTGGAGCCTATCTCAGCTACAATCGGGCGGAAAGCGGGGTACACCCTGGACAAGTCGCCACCTCATCGCAGTCTTTACAAACCTTACAAAATTGTTTTTTTTTCCTGTATAACTTAAAAAGATAAATTTCTCCAGGCATTATTAACCATTTTGCATGTGTGGTTTAGGAGTTATGTTTACATAACTGTCATATTGAATGTGGCAGTTATACTTTTCATTATGAGTAAAACCTATTTTTTGTATTTATAAACCTTACCAAAATACCTGATTCTAGTAAAATGAACATAGATTCATTGGTTTTGGAGTTATGTTAATATAACTTTCATATTTAGTATGACAGTTATGTTTAGTTATGTTATTGAGGAAAACAATTTAACTTGTATCTTTATAAACCTTACAAATTCGTTTTTTCCAGTAAAACTTACAAAGATACATTTCTCCAGGCATTATTAACCATTTTGCATGTGGAATTATGTTTAAATACCTGTCATGTTAAATGTGGCAGTTATATTGTCATTATGAGTAAAAATTTTTGTATTTGTAAACCTTATCAAAATACTTAATTCTGGTAAAACTCTTATAGATACAATATTACAGGAATTTTTAGACATAAAACATGTTTGTTTTTGGAGTTATGTTTATATAACTTTCATATTTAGTATGACAGTTATACCATTATATTGAGTAAAAAAAAAAAACTTGTGTCTTTATAAACCTTACATTTTTTTTTCCAGTAAAACTCACAAAGATACATTTCTCCAGGTATAATTAGCCATTTATCATGTTTGGTTCAGGAGTTATGTTTAAATAACTGTCATATTGAGTGTGGCAGTTATACTGTCATTATGAGTAAAACCTAGATTTTGTATTTGTAAACCTTACCAAAATACCTGATTCTGGTAAAAATCACATAGATACAAACGTACAGACATTTTTAGACATAATGCATGTTTGGTTTTGGAGTTATGTTTATACAACTTTCATATTTATTTTGACTGTTATATCATTATATTGAGTAAAAGAAAATAACTTGTGTCTTTATAAACCTTACATTTTTTTTCCCAGTAAAACTTACAAAGATACATTTCTCCAGGTATAATTAGCCATTTATCATGTTTGGTTTAGGACTTATGTTTAAATAACTGTCATATTGAGTGTGGCAGTTTTACTGTCATGATGAGTAAAACCTACTTTTTGTATTTGTAAACCTTACCAAAATACCTGATTCTGGTAAAACTCACATCGATGCAATATTACAGGAATTTTTTGACATAAAGCATGTTTGGTTTTGGAGTTATGTTTATATAACTTTCATATTTAGTATGAAAGATATACCATCATATTGAGTAAAAAAACAAACTAATTTGTATCTTTACAAACCTTACAAAATATTGTTTTCCAGTCAAATTCACAAATATACATTTCTCTAGGCATTATTAGTCATTTTGCATTTGTGTTTTATGAGTTATGTTTAAATAACTGTCATATTGAGTGTTGCAGTTATACTGTCACTATGAGTAAAACCTAATTTTTTTATTTGTAAACCTTACCAAAATACTTGATTCTGATAAAACTTACATATAATAAATACTACAGACATTTTTAGACGGATTGCATGTTTGGTTTTGGAGTTATGTTTATAAAACTTTCATATATAGTATGACAGCTATACTGTAAAATTAAGTTAAAAAAACTAACGTGTGTCTTTACAAACCTTACAAGATATTTGTTCCAGTAAATTTCACAAATATACATTCCTCCAGGCATTATTAGCCATTTTGTCGGATTGATTGTGACAGTAAACTCTCATTATGGGTAAAACTAATATTTTGTATTTGTAAACCTTACAAAAACAACTGATTCTAGTAAAACTCACGTAGATACAAAATTATAGGAATTATTAGACATAATGCATGTTTGGTTTTGGAGTTATGGTTAAATAATTTTCATATTGAATGTGGCAGTATACTGTCATTATGAGTAAAACCAAATGTTTGTATTTGTCAACCTTACCAAAATACCTGATTCTGGTAAAACTCAAAAAGATACAATATTACAGGCATTTTTAGACAAAATGCATTTTAGTTTTGGAGTTATGTTTATATAACTTTCATATTTAGTATGACAGTTTATACCATCATATTAAATAATTAAAAAAAAACTTGTGTCTTTATAATCCTTACACATAATTTGTTTCCAGTAAAACTCACAAAGATACATTTCTCCAGGCATTATTAGTCATTTATCATGTTTGGTTTAGGAGTCATGTTTAAATAACTGTCATATCAAATGTTGCAGTTATACTGTCATTATGAGTAAAACCCAAGTTTTGTATTTGTAAACCTTACCAAAATACCTGATTCATGCAAAACTCACATAGATTCAATATTACAGGCAGTTTAAGACAGACTGCAAGTTTGGTTTAGGAGTTTGGTTTTGGAATTATGTTTATCTGACTTTCATATTTAGTATGACAGTTATACCATCATATTGAGTAAAAAAACAACTAACTTTTTTCTTTACAAACCTTACAAAATATTTTTTTTCTAGTAAAACTCACAAAGATTCATTTCTCCAGGCATTATTAGCCATTTAGCATATTTGGTTTAGGAGTTATGTTTAAATAACTGTTTTTTTGAATATGGCAGTTATACTGTCATTATGATTAAAACCCAATTTTTGTATTTGTAAACCTTACCAAAATCACTGATTCTGGTAAAACTAACGTATATTCAATATTACAGGCATTTTTAGACGGATTGCAAGTTTGGTTTTGGTGTTATATTTATTCAACTTTCATATTTAGTATGACAGTTATACTGTCATATTGAGTAAAAAAAAAGCTAAGTTGTGTCTTTACAAACCTTACAAACTTTTTTTTTCCTGTAAAACTTACAAAGATACATTTCTCCAGGCATTATTTGACATTTTGCTTGCATGGTTCTGGAGTTATGTTTAAATAACAGTCAGATTGAAATTGACAGTGTACTGTCATAGTAGTTTTTTATTCAATATGCCAGTAATGTTCTTAAAATCCTGAGATAATGCGAAAAAAGCAATAAAAATGTTTTTCAACATAATTCCTACACCAAACATGCAACATGTCTAATAATGCCTGAAGACATGTATCCTTGTTAGTTTTACTAGAAAATGTATCTTTTGTAAGTTTTGCAACGACGCAAGTTAGTTTTTTTAATTCAATATAACAGTGTAACTGTCAAACTAAATGTAAAAGTTATATAAACATAACTCCAAAACTGAACATGTATTAGTCTAAAAATAACTAAAATATTGTATCTATGTGATTTTTACCAGAATAAGGTAATTTGGTAAGATTTACAAATAAAAAAATTGGGTTTTTCTCATAATGACAGTATAACTGCTATATTCAATTTTACAGTTATTTAAACATAACTTCCTAACCACACATGCAAATAGGCTAATAAAGCCTAAAACAATGCATCCTTGTGAGTTTTACTCAAAACATATACTATTTTAAGGCTTGCAAACACAAAAAGTAGTTTTTTACTCATTATGACAGTAATGTTCTTAAAATCTTGAGATAATGCTAAATAAGCAATAAAAATGTTTTTCAACATAATTCCTACACCAAACATGCAACATGTCTAATAATGCCTGAAGACATGTATCCTTGTTAGTTTTACTAGAAAATGTATCTTTTGTAAGTTTTGCAACGATGCAAGTTAGTTTTTTTAATTCAATATAACAGTGTAACTGTCAAACTAAATGTAAAAGTTATATAAACATAACTCCAAAACTAAACATGCATTATGTCTAAAAATAACTAAAATATTGTATCTATGTGAGTTTTACAAGAATCAGTTAATTTGGTAAGGTGTACAATTACATACATTAGGGGTTTACTCATAATGACAGTTAACTGCGACATTCAATTTGACTGTTATTTAAAAATAACTCCCTAACCACACATGCAAAATAGGTTAATAAAGCCTAAAACAATGCATCTTTGTGAGTTTTACTCGAAAAATATGCTATTTTAAGGCTTGCAAACACAAAAAGTAGTTTTTTACTCATTATGACAGTAATGTTCTTAAAATCCTGAGATAATGCGAAATAAGCAATACAAAATTTTTTCAACATAATTCCTACACCAAACATGCAACATGTCTAATAATGCGTGAAGATATGTATCTTTGTTAGTTTTACTAGAAAAAACATCTCTTGTAAGTTTTGCAAGGAGGCAAGTTAGTTTTTTTAATTCAATATGACAGTATAACTGTCATACCAAATATGAAATATATATAAACATAACTCCAAAATTGAAAATGCATTATGTCTAAAAATGCCTAAAATATTATATCTATGTGAGTTACACCAGAATCAGGTAATTCGGTAAGGTTTACAAATACGAAAATTGTTTTTTTTCATAATGACAGTATAACTGCTACATTCAATTTGACTGTTATTTAAACAAAACTTCCTAATCACATATGCAAATAGGTTAGTAAAGCCTAAAACAATGCATCCTTGTGAGTTTTACTCGAAACATTTGCTATTTTAAGGTTTGCAAACACAAAAAGTAGTTTTCTACTCATTATGACAGTAATGTTCTTAAAATCCTGAGATAATGCGAAATAAGCAATAAAAATGTTTTTTTTAACATAATTCCTACATCGAACATGCAACATGTCTAATAATGCCTGAAGACATGTATCTTTGTTAGTTTTACTAGAAAAAATATATTTTTTAAGTTTTGCAAAGAGGCAAGTTAGTTTTTTTAATTCAATATGACAGTATAACTGTCATACCAAATATGAAAGTTTAATAAACATAACTCCAAAACTAAACATGCATTATGTCTAAAAATGGATAAAATATTGTATCTATGTGAGTTTTACAAGAATCAGTAAATTTGGTAAGGTGTACAATTACATAAATTAGGGGTTTACTCATAATGACAGATAACTGTTACATTCAATTTGACAGTTATTTAAACATAACTTCCTAACCACACTTGCAAAATTGGCTAATAAAGCCTAAAACAATGCATCCATGTGAGTTTTACTCGAAACATTTGCTATTTTAAGGCTTGCAAACACAAAAAGTAGCTGTTTACTCATTATGACAGTAATGTTCTTAAAATCCTGAGATAATGCAAAATAAGCAATAAAAATGTTTTTCAACATAATTCCTACACCAAACATGCAACATGTCTAATAATGCGTGAAGATATGTATCTTTGTTAGTTTTACTAGAAAAAATATCTTTTGTAAGTTTTGCAAAGAGGCAAGTTAGTTTTTTTAATTCAATATGACAGTATAACTGTCATACCAAATATGAAATATATATAAACATAACTCCAAAATTGAACATGCATTATGTCTAAAAATGCCTATAATATTGTATCTATGTGAGTTTCACCAGAATCAGCTAATTTGGTACGGTGTACAAATACAATTTTTTTTTTCATAATGACAATATAACTGCTACATTCAATTTGACTGTTATTTAAACAAAACTTCCTAATCACACATGCAAATACGTTAATAAAGCCTAAAACAATAAATCCTTGTGAATTTTACTCGAAACATTTGCTATTTTAAGGTTTGCAAACACAAAAAGTAGTTTTTTTTACTCATTATGACAGTAATGTTCTTGAAATCCGGAGATAATGCGAAAAAAGCAATACAAATGTTTTTCAAATTAATTCCTACACCAAACATGCACCATGTCTAATAATGCCTGAAGACATGTATCCTTGTTAGTTTTACTAGAAAATGTATCTTTTGTAAGTTTTGCAACGACGCAAGTTAGTTTTTTAAATTCAATATAACAGTATAACTGTCAAACTAAATGTAAAAGTTATATAAACATAACTCCAAAACTGAACATGCATTATGTCTAAAAATGCCTAAAATATTGTATCTATGTGATTTTTACCAGAATAAGGTAATTTGGTAAGATTTACAAATAAAAAAATTAGGTTTTTCTCATAATGACAGTATAACTGCTATATTCAATTTTACAGTTATTTAAACATAACTTCCTAACCACACATGCAAATAGGCTAATAAAGCCTAAAACAATGCATCCTTGTGAGTTTTACTCAAAACATATACTATTTTAAGGCTTGCAAACACAAAAAGTAGTTTTTTACTCATTATGACAGTAATGTTCTTAAAATCTTGAGATAATGCTAAATAAGCAATAAAAATGTTTTTCAACATAATTCCTACACCAAACATGCAACATGTCTAATAATGCCTGAAGACATGTATCCTTGTTAGTTTTACTAGAAAATGTATCTTTTGTAAGTTTTGCAACGATGCAAGTTAGTTTTTTTAATTCAATATAACAGTGTAACTGTCAAACTAAATGTAAAAGTTATATAAACATAACTCCAAAACTAAACATGCATTATGTCAAAAAATAACTAAAATATTGTATCTATGTGAGTTTTACAAGAATCAGTTAATTTGGTAAGGTGTACAATTACATACATTAGGGGTTTACTCATAATGACAGTTAACTGCGACATTCAATTTGACTGTTATTTAAAAATAACTCCCTAACCACACATGCAAAATAGGTTAATAAAGCCTAAAACAATGCATCTTTGTGAGTTTTACTCGAAAAATATGCTATTTTAAGGCTTGCAAACACAAAAAGTAGTTTTTTACTCATTATGACAGTAATGTTCTTAAAATCCTGAGATAATGCGAAATAAGCAATACAAAATTTTTTCAACATAATTCCTACACCAAACATGCAACATGTCTAATAATGCGTGAAGATATGTATCTTTGTTAGTTTTACTAGAAAAAACATCTCTTGTAAGTTTTGCAAGGAGGCAAGTTAGTTTTTTTAATTCAATATGACAGTATAACTGTCATACCAAATATGAAATATATATAAACATAACTCCAAAATTGAAAATGCATTATGTCTAAAAATGCCTAAAATATTATATCTATGTGAGTTACACCAGAATCAGGTAATTCGGTAAGGTTTACAAATACGAAAATTGTTTTTTTTCATAATGACAGTATAACTGCTACATTCAATTTGACTGTTATTTAAACAAAACTTCCTAATCACATATGCAAATAGGTTAGTAAAGCCTAAAACAATGCATCCTTGTGAGTTTTACTCGAAACATTTGCTATTTTAAGGTTTGCAAACACAAAAAGTAGTTTTCTACTCATTATGACAGTAATGTTCTTAAAATCCTGAGATAATGCGAAATAAGCAATAAAAATGTTTTTTTTAACATAATTCCTACATCGAACATGCAACATGTCTAATAATGCCTGAAGACATGTATCTTTGTTAGTTTTACTAGAAAAAATATATTTTTTAAGTTTTGCAAAGAGGCAAGTTAGTTTTTTTAATTCAATATGACAGTATAACTGTCATACCAAATATGAAAGTTTAATAAACATAACTCCAAAACTAAACATGCATTATGTCTAAAAATGGATAAAATATTGTATCTATGTGAGTTTTACAAGAATCAGTAAATTTGGTAAGGTGTACAATTACATAAATTAGGGGTTTACTCATAATGACAGATAACTGTTACATTCAATTTGACAGTTATTTAAACATAACTTCCTAACCACACTTGCAAAATTGGCTAATAAAGCCTAAAACAATGCATCCATGTGAGTTTTACTCGAAACATTTGCTATTTTAAGGCTTGCAAACACAAAAAGTAGCTGTTTACTCATTATGACAGTAATGTTCTTAAAATCCTGAGATAATGCAAAATAAGCAATAAAAATGTTTTTCAACATAATTCCTACACCAAACATGCAACATGTCTAATAATGCGTGAAGATATGTATCTTTGTTAGTTTTACTAGAAAAAATATCTTTTGTAAGTTTTGCAAAGAGGCAAGTTAGTTTTTTTAATTCAATATGACAGTATAACTGTCATACCAAATATGAAATATATATAAACATAACTCCAAAATTGAACATGCATTATGTCTAAAAATGCCTATAATATTGTATCTATGTGAGTTTCACCAGAATCAGCTAATTTGGTACGGTGTACAAATACAATTTTTTTTTTCATAATGACAATATAACTGCTACATTCAATTTGACTGTTATTTAAACAAAACTTCCTAATCACACATGCAAATACGTTAATAAAGCCTAAAACAATAAATCCTTGTGAATTTTACTCGAAACATTTGCTATTTTAAGGTTTGCAAACACAAAAAGTAGTTTTTTTTACTCATTATGACAGTAATGTTCTTGAAATCCGGAGATAATGCGAAAAAAGCAATACAAATGTTTTTCAAATTAATTCCTACACCAAACATGCACCATGTCTAATAATGCCTGAAGACATGTATCCTTGTTAGTTTTACTAGAAAATGTATCTTTTGTAAGTTTTGCAACGACGCAAGTTAGTTTTTTAAATTCAATATAACAGTATAACTGTCAAACTAAATGTAAAAGTTATATAAACATAACTCCAAAACTGAACATGCATTATGTCTAAAAATGCCTAAAATATTGCATCTATGATAGTTTTAAAAGAATCAGGTAATTTGGTAAGGTTTACAAATACAAAATTTAGGGTTTACTCATAATGACAGATAACTGCTAAAATCAATTTGACAGTTATTTAAACATAACTTCCTAACCACACTTTCAAAATAGGCTAATAAAGCCTAAAACAATGCATCCATGTGAGTTTTACTCGAAACATTTGCTATTTTAAGGCTTGCAAACACAAAAAGTAGTTGTTTTCTCATTATGACAGTAATGTTCTTAAAATCCTGAGATAATGCGAAATAAGCAATCAAAATGTTTTTCATCATAATTCCTACACCAAACATGCAACATGTCTAATAATTTGTGAAGATATATATTTTTGTTAGTTTTACTAGAAAAATTATCGTTTGTAAGTTTTGCAAAGAGGCAAGTTAGTTTTTTTAAATTTAATATGACAGTATAACTGTCAAACTAAATATGAAAGTTATATAAACATAACTCCAAAACTAAACATGCATTATGTCTAAAAATAACTAAAATATTGTATCTATGTGAGTTTTACAAAAATCAGTTAATTTGGTAAGGTGTACAATTACATACATTAGGGGTTTACTCATGACAGTTAACTGCTACATACAATTTGACTGTTATTAGGGAACCACACATGCAAAATAGGTTAATAAAGCCTAAAACAATGCATCCTTGTGAATTTTACTCGAAACATGTGCTATTTTAAGGCTTGCAAACACAAAAAGTAGTTTTTTAAGCAATAAGCAATAAAAATGTTTTTCAACATAATTCCTACACCAAACATGCAACATGTCTAATAACGCCTGGATACATGTATCCTTGTTAGTTTCACTAGAAAATATATCTTTTGTAAGTTTTGCAAAGAGGCAAGTTAGTTTTTTTTAATTCAATATAAAAGTATAACTGTCATACCAAATATGAAATATATATAAACATAACTCCAAAATTGAACATGCATTATGTCTAAAAATGCCTAAAATATTGTATCTATGTGAGTACACCAGAATCAGGTATTCGGTAAGGTTTACAAATACGAAAATTGTTTTTTTTCATAATGACAGTATAACTGCTACATTCAATTTGACTGTTATTTAAACAAAACTTCCTAATCACATATGCAAATAGGTTAGTAAAGCCTAAAACAATGCATCCTTGTGAGTTTGACTCGAAACATTTGCTATTTTAAGGTTTGCAAACAAAAAAAGTAGTTTTCTACTCATTATGACAGTAATGTTCTTAAAATCCTGAGATAATGCGAAATAAGCAATAAAAATGTTTTTTTAAACATAATTCCTACATCGAACATGCAACATGTCTAATAATGCCTGAAGACATGTATCTTTGTTAGTTTTACTAGAAAAAATATATTTTGTAAGTTTTGCAAAGAGGCAAGTGAGTTTTTTTAATTCAATATGACAGTATAACTGTCATACCAAATATGAAAGTTTAATAAACATAACTCCAAAACTAAACATGCATTATGTCTAAAAATGGATAAAATATTGTATCTATGTGAGTTTTACAAGAATCAGTAAATTTGGTAAGGTGTACAATTACATAAATTAGGGGTTTACTCATAATGACAGATAACTGTTACATTCAATTTGACAGTTATTTAAACATAACTTCCTAACCACACTTGCAAAATTGGCTAATAAAGCCTAAAACAATGCATCCATGTGAGTTTTACTCGAAACATTTGCTATTTTAAGGCTTGCAAACACAAAAAGTAGCTGTTTACTCATTATGACAGTAATGTTCTTAAAATCCTGAGATAATGCAAAATAAGCAATAAAAATGTTTTTCAACATAATTCCTACACCAAACATGCAACATGTCTAATAATGCGTGAAGATATGTATCTTTGTTAGTTTTACTAGAAAAAATATCTTTTGTAAGTTTTGCAAAGAGGCAAGTTAGTTTTTTTAATTCAATATGACAGTATAACTGTCATACCAAATATGAAATATATATAAACATAACTCCAAAATTGAACATGCATTATGTCTAAAAATGCCTATAATATTGTATCTATGTGAGTTTCACCAGAATCAGCTAATTTGGTACGGTGTACAAATACAATTTTTTTTTTTTTTTTTCATAATGACAATATAACTGCTACATTCAATTTGACTGTTATTTAAACAAAATTTCCTAATCACACATGCAAATACGTTAATAAAGCCTAAAACAATGCATCCTTGTGAATTTTACTCGAAACATTTGCTATTTTAAGGTTTGCAAACACAAAAAGTAGTTTTTTTTACTCATTATGACAGTAATGTTCTTGAAATCCGGAGATAATGCGAAAAAAGCAATACAAATGTTTTTCAACATAATTCCTACACCAAACATGCACCATGTCTAATAATGCCTGAAGACATGTATCCTTGTTAGTTTTACTAGAAAATGTATCTTTTGTAAGTTTTGCAACGACGCAAGTTAGTTTTTTAAATTCAATATAACAGTATAACTGTCAAACTAAATGTAAAAGTTATATAAACATAACTCCAAAACTGAACATGCATTATGTCTAAAAATGCCTAAAATATTGCATCTATGATAGTTTTAAAAGAATCAGGTAATTTGGTAAGGTTTACAAATACAAAAATTAGGGTTTACTCATAATGACAGATAACTGCTAAAATCAATTTGACAGTTATTTAAACATAACTTCCTAACCACACTTTCAAAATAGGCTAATAAAGCCTAAAACAATGCATCCATGTGAGTTTTACTCGAAACATTTGCTATTTTAAGGCTTGCAAACACAAAAAGTAGTTGTTTTCTCATTATGACAGTAATGTTCTTAAAATCCTGAGATAATGCGAAATAAGCAATCAAAATGTTTTTCATCATAATTCCTACACCAAACATGCAACATGTCTAATAATTTGTGAAGATATATATTTTTGTTAGTTTTACTAGAAAAATTATCGTTTGTAAGTTTTGCAAAGAGGCAAGTTAGTTTTTTTAAATTTAATATGACAGTATAACTGTCAAACTAAATATGAAAGTTATATAAACATAACTCCAAAACTAAACATGCATTATGTCTAAAAATAACTAAAATATTGTATCTATGTGAGTTTTACAAAAATCAGTTAATTTGGTAAGGTGTACAATTACATACATTATGGGGTTTACTCATGACAGTTAACTGCTACATACAATTTGACTGTTATTAGGGAACCACACATGCAAAATAGGTTAATAAAGCCTAAAACAATGCATCCTTGTTAATTTTACTCGAAACATATGCTATTTTAAGGCTTGCAAACACAAAAAGTAGTTTTTTAAGCAATAAGCAATAAAAATGTTTTTCAACATAATTCCTACACCAAACATGCAACATGTCTAATAACGCCTGGATACATGTATCCTTGTTAGTTTCACTAGAAAATATATCTTTTGTAAGTTTTGCAAAGAGGCAAGTTAGTTTTTTTTAATTCAATATGAAAGTATAACTGTCATACCAAATATGAAATATATATAAACATAACTCCAAAATTGAACATGCATTATGTCTAAAAATGCCTAAAATATTGTATCTATGTGAGTACACCAGAATCAGGTATTCGGTAAGGTTTACAAATACGAAAATTGTTTTTTTTCATAATGACAGTATAACTGCTACATTCAATTTGACTGTTATTTAAACAAAACTTCCTAATCACATATGCAAATAGGTTAGTAAAGCCTAAAACAATGCATCCTTGTGAGTTTTACTCGAAACATTTGCTATTTTAAGGTTTGCAAACACAAAAAGTAGTTTTCTACTCATTATGACAGTAATGTTCTTAAAATCCTGAGATAATGCGAAATAAGCAATAAAAATGTTTTTTTTTAACATAATTCCTACATCGAACATGCAACATGTCTAATAATGCCTGAAGACATGTATCTTTGTTAGTTTTACTAGAAAAAATATATTTTGTAAGTTTTGCAAAGAGGCAAGTTAGTTTTTTTAATTCAATATGACAGTATAACTGTCATACCAAATATGAAAGTTTAATAAACATAACTCCAAAACTAAACATGCATTATGTCTAAAAATGGATAAAATATTGTATCTATGTGAGTTTTACAAGAATCAGTAAATTTGGTAAGGTGTACAATTACATAAATTAGGGGTTTACTCATAATGACAGATAACTGTTACATTCAATTTGACAGTTATTTAAACATAACTTCCTAACCACACTTGCAAAATTGGCTAATAAAGCCTAAAACAATGCATCCATGTTAGTTTTACTCGAAACATTTGCTATTTTAAGGCTTGCAAACACAAAAAGTAGCTGTTTACTCATTATGACAGTAATGTTCTTAAAATCCTGAGATAATGCAAAATAAGCAATAAAAATGTTTTTCAACATAATTCCTACACCAAACATGCAACATGTCTAATAATGCGTGAAGATATGTATCTTTGTTAGTTTTACTAGAAAAAATATCTTTTGTAAGTTTTGCAAAGAGGCAAGTTAGTTTTTTTAATTCAATATGACAGTATAACTGTCATACCAAATATGAAATATATATAAACATAACTCCAAAATTGAACATGCATTATGTCTAAAAATGCCTATAATATTGTATCTATGTGAGTTTCACCAGAATCAGGTAATTTGGTAAGGTGTACAAATACAAAAATTGTTGTTTTTCATAATGACATTATAACTGCTACATTCAATTAACTGTTATTTAAACAAAACTTCCTAATTACACATGCAAATACGTTAATAAAGCCTAAAACAATGCATCCTTGTGAATTTTACTCGAAACATTTGCTATTTTAAGGTTTGCAAACACAAAAAGTAGTTTTTTACTCATTATGACAGTAATGTTCTTAAAATCCTGAGATAATGCGAAATAAGCAATAAAAATGTTTTTTTAACATAATTCCTACATGCAACATGTCTAATAATGCCTGAAGACATGTATCTTTGTTAGTACTACTAGAAAAGGTATCTTTTGTAAGTTTTGCAAAGAGGCAAGTTAGTTTTTTAAATTCAATATAACAGTATAACTGTCAAACTAAATGTAAAAGTTATATAAACATAACTCCAAAACTGAACATGCATTATGTCTAAAAATGCCTAAAATATTGCATCTATGATAGTTTTAAAAGAATCAGGTAATTTGGTAAGGTTTACAAATACAAAAATTAGGGTTTACTCATAATGACAGATAACTGCTAAAATCAATTTGACAGTTATTTAAACATAACTTCCTAACCACACTTTCAAAATAGGCTAATAAAGCCTAAAACAATGCATCCATGTGAGTTTTACTCGAAACATTTGCTATTTTAAGGCTTGCAAACACAAAAAGTAGTTGTTTTCTCATTATGACAGTAATGTTCTTAAAATCCTGAGATAATGCGAAATAAGCAATCAAAATGTTTTTCATCATAATTCCTACACCAAACATGCAACATGTCTAATAATTTGTGAAGATATATATTTTTGTTAGTTTTACTAGAAAAATTATCGTTTGTAAGTTTTGCAAAGAGGCAAGTTAGTTTTTTTAAATTTAATATGACAGTATAACTGTCAAACTAAATATGAAAGTTATATAAACATAACTCCAAAACTAAACATGCATTATGTCTAAAAATAACTAAAATATTGTATCTATGTGAGTTTTACAAAAATCAGTTAATTTGGTAAGGTGTACAATTACATACATTAGGGGTTTACTCATGACAGTTAACTGCTACATACAATTTGACTGTTATTAGGGAACCACACATGCAAAATAGGTTAATAAAGCCTAAAACAATGCATCCTTGTGAATTTTACTCGAAACATATGCTATTTTAAGGCTTGCAAACACAAAAAGTAGTTTTTTAAGCAATAAGCAATAAAAATGTTTTTCAACATAATTCCTACACCAAACATGCAACATGTCTAATAACGCCTGGATACATGTATCCTTGTTAGTTTCACTAGAAAATATATCTTTTGTAAGTTTTGCAAAGAGGCAAGTTAGTTTTTTTTAATTCAATATGAAAGTATAACTGTCATACCAAATATGAAATATATATAAACATAACTCCAAAATTGAACATGCATTATGTCTAAAAATGCCTAAAATATTGTATCTATGTGAGTACACCAGAATCAGGTATTCGGTAAGGTTTACAAATACGAAAATTGTTTTTTTTCATAATGACAGTATAACTGCTACATTCAATTTGACTGTTATTTAAACAAAACTTCCTAATCACATATGCAAATAGGTTAGTAAAGCCTAAAACAATGCATCCTTGTGAGTTTTACTCGAAACATTTGCTATTTTAAGGTTTGCAAACAAAAAAAGTAGTTTTCTACTCATTATGACAGTAATGTTCTTAAAATCCTGAGATAATGCGAAATAAGCAATAAAAATGTTTTTTTTAACATAATTCCTACATCGAACATGCAACATGTCTAATAATGCCTGAAGACATGTATCTTTGTTAGTTTTACTAGAAAAAATATATTTTGTAAGTTTTGCAAAGAGGCAAGTTAGTTTTTTTAATTCAATATGACAGTATAACTGTCATACCAAATATGAAAGTTTAATAAACATAACTCCAAAACTAAACATGCATTATGTCTAAAAATGGATAAAATATTGTATCTATGTGAGTTTTACAAGAATCAGTAAATTTGGTAAGGTGTACAATTACATAAATTAGGGGTTTACTCATAATGACAGATAACTGTTACATTCAATTTGACAGTTATTTAAACATAACTTCCTAACCACACTTGCAAAATTGGCTAATAAAGCCTAAAACAATGCATCCATGTGAGTTTTACTCGAAACATTTGCTATTTTAAGGCTTGCAAACACAAAAAGTAGCTGTTTACTCATTATGACAGTAATGTTCTTAAAATCCTGAGATAATGCAAAATAAGCAATAAAAATGTTTTTCAACATAATTCCTACACCAAACATGCAACATGTCTAATAATGCGTGAAGATATGTATCTTTGTTAGTTTTACTAGAAAAAATATCTTTTGTAAGTTTTGCAAAGAGGCAAGTTAGTTTTTTTAATTCAATATGACAGTATAACTGTCATACCAAATATGAAATATATATAAACATAACTCCAAAATTGAACATGCATTATGTCTAAAAATGCCTATAATATTGTATCTATGTGAGTTTCACCAGAATCAGGTAATTTGGTAAGGTGTACAAATAAAAAAATTGTTGTTTTTCTAATGACATTATAACTGCTACATTCAATTTGACTGTTATTTAAACAAAACTTCCTAATTACACATGCAAATACGTTAATAAAGCCTAAAACAATGCATCCTTGTGAATTTTACTCGAAACATTTGCTATTTTAAGGTTTGCAAACACAAAAAGTAGTTTTTTACTCATTATGACAGTAATGTTCTTAAAATCCTGAGATAATGCGAAATAAGCAATAAAAATGTTTTTTAACATAATTCCTACATGCAACATGTCTAATAATGCCTGAAGACATGTATCTTTGTTAGTATTACTAGAAAAGGTATCTTTTGTAAGTTTTGCAAAGAGGCAAGATAGTTTTTTAAATTCAAGATGACAGTATAACTGTCATACCAAATATGAAAGTTATATAAACATAACTCCAAAATTGAACATGCATTATGTCTAAAAATGCCTAAAATATTGCATATATGATCATTTTAAAATAATCAGGTAATTTGGTAAGGTTTACAAATACAAAAATTAGGGTTTACTCATAATGACAGATAACTGCTAAATTCAATTTGACAATTATTTAAACATAACTTCCTAACCACACATGCAAAAAGGCTAATAAAGCCTAAAACAGTGCATCCTTATGAGTTTTACTCGAAACATATGCTTTTTTAAGGTTTGCAAACACTAAAAGTAATTTTTTACTCAATATGACAGTAATATTCTTAAAATCCTGAGATAATGCGAAATAAGCAATAAAAATGTTTTTCAACATAATTCCTACACCAAACATGCAACATGTCTAATAATGCCTGAAGACATGTATCTTTGTAAGTTTTACTAGAAAAATTCTCTTTTGTAAGTTTTGCAAAGACGCAAGTTAGTTTTTTTTTATTCAATATGACAGTATAACTGTCATACCAAATATGAAAGTTATATAAAGATAACTCCAAAATTGAACATGCATTATGTCTAAAAATGCCTAAAATATTGTATCCATGTGAATTACACCAGAATCAGGTAATTTGGTAAGGTGTACGAATACAAAAATTGTTTTTTTTCATAATGACAAATAACTGCTACATTCAATTTGACAGTGATTTAAACATAACTTCCTAACCACACTTTCAAAATAGGCTAATAAAGCCTAAAACAATGCATCCATGTGAGTTTTACTCGAAACATTTGCTATTTTAAGGCTTACAAACACAAAAAGTACTTTTTTACTCATTATGATAGTAATGTTCTTAAAATCCTGAGATAATGCGAAATAAGCAATAAAAATGTTTTTCAACATAATTCCTACACCAAACATGCACATTTCTATTAATGCGTGAAGATATGCATCTTTGTTAGTTTTACTAGAAAAATTATCTTTTGTAAGTTTTGCAAAGAGGCAAGTTAGTTTTTTTAATTCAATATGACAGCATAACTGTCATACCAAATATTAAAGTTATGTAAACATAACTCCAAAGCTGAACATGTATTATGTCTAAAAATGCCTAAAATATTGTATCTATGTGAGTTTTACAAGAATCAGTTAATTTGGTAAGGTGTACAATTACATAAATTAGGGGTTTACTCATAATGACAGATAACTGCTACATTCAATTTTACAGTTATTTAAACATAACTTCCTAACCACCTGGAGAAATGTATCTTTGTGAGTTTTACTGGGAAAACAATTTTTTGTAAGGTTTATAAAGACACAAGTTATTTTTTTTTTTTTTACTTAATATGATGGTACAACTGTCAAACTAAATATAAAAGTTGTATGAACATAACTCCAAAACCAAACATGCATTATGTCTAAAATGCCTGTAATATTGAATCTATGTGAGTTTTATCAGAATCAGGTATTTTGGTAAGGTTTACAAATACAAAAATTGGGTTTTACTCATAAAGACAGTATAACTGCCATATTCAAAATAACAGTTATTTAAACATAACTCCTAAACCAAACATGCTTAATAGCTTATAATGCCTGAGTTTTACTAGAAAAAAATATTATAATTTTTTTTTTTTTTTACTCAATATGATTGTATAACTGTCAAACTAAATATAAAAGTAATATAAACATCATTCCAAAACCAAACTCCTAAACCAAACTTGCAATCCGTCTTAAACTGCCTGTAATATTGAATCTATATGAGTTTTACCAGAATCAGGTATTTTAGTAAGGTTTACAAATAAAAAACTTGGGTTTTACTCATAATGACAGTATAACTGCATTATTTGAAATGACAGTTATTTAAACATAACTCCTAAACCAAACATGATAAATAGCTAATAATGCCTGGAAAAATGTATATAAACATAACTCCAAAACTAAACATGCATTATGTCTAAAAATGCCTGTATTATTGTATCTATGTGAGTTTTACCAGAATCAGGAATTTTGGTAAGGTTTATAAATACAAAAATTAGGTTTTACACACGGTTATGTTAACATAACTCCTAAACCACACATGCAAAATGGCTAATAATGCCTGGAGAAATATATCTTTGTGAGTTTTACAGGAAAAATAATATTTTGTAAGGTTTGATAAGACACACATTAGGTTTTTTATTCAATATGTTTGTATAACTGTCATAATACATGTAAAAGTTATATAAACATAACTCCAATACCAAACATGCAATCCGTCTAAAATGCCTGTAATATTGAATCTATGTGAGTTTTACTAGAATCAGGTATTTTGTTAAGGTTTACAAATACAAAAAATAGGTTTTACTCATAATGACAGTATATCTGCCACACTCAATATGACAGTTATTTAAACATAACTCTAAACCAAACATGGTTAATGGCTAATAATGCCTGGAGAAATGTATCTTTGTGAGTTTTACTGGAAAACAATTTTTTTTAAGGTTTATAAAGACACAAGTTAGTTTTTTTTACTCAATATGACAGTATAACTGTAATACTAAATGTAAAAAATATATAAACATAACTCCAAAACCAAACATGCATTATGTTTAAAAATGCCTGTAATTTTGTATCCATGCGAATTTTACTAAAATCAATTGTTGAGTTTTACTAGAATAAGTTGTTTTTGTAAGGTTTGCAAAAACAAAATATTGGTTTTACTCACCATGATAGTATACTGTCACATTCAATTTGACAGTTATTTAATCATAACTACCAAACCACACATGCAAAATGGCTATAATGCCTGGAGAAATGTATCTTTGTGAAATTACTGGAAACAAATATTTTGTAAGGTTTGTAAAGAAACAATTTAGTTGTTTTTTTACTTAATATGATGAGGGGGCGACTTTTCCAGGGTGTACACCGCCTTCCGCCCGATTATAGCTGAGATAGGTTCCAGCACCCCCCGTGTCCCCGAAGGGAATAAGCGGTAGAAAATGGATGGATGGATGGACAGTATAACTGTCATAATAAATGTAAAAGTAGTATAAACATAACTCCAAAACCAAACATGCATTATGTCTAAAAATGTCTGTAATATTGTATCTATATGAGTTTTACCAGAATCAGGTATTTTGGTAAGGTTAACAAATACAAAAATTTGGTTTTACTCACTATGACAGTATACTGTCACATTCAATCTGCCTGTTATTTAAACATAAATTCTAAACCACAGATGCAAAATGACTAATAATGCCTGGAGAAATGTATTTTTGTGAGTTTTACCGGAAAACAATATTTTGTAAGGTTTGTACAAACATAAGTTAGTTTTTTTTTACTCAATGTGATAGTATAACTGTCTTACTAAATTTGAAAGGTATATAAACATAACTCCAAAACCAAACTTGCAATCTGTCTAAAAATGCCTGTAATATTGAATCTATGTGAGTTTTACCAGAATCGGGTATTTTGGTAAGGTTTACAAATACAAAAATGATGTTTTACTCATAATGACAGTATAACTGCCACATTCAAAATGACAGTTATTTAAACATAACTCCTAAACCAAACATGCTAAATGGCTAATAATGCCTAGAGAAAGGAATTTTTGTGACTTTTACTGAAAAAAAAAGAATTTGTAAGGTTTATAAAGACACAAGTTAGTTTTTTTTAACTCAAAAAGCCAGTATAACTGTCATACTAAATGGAAAAGTTATATAAACATAACTCCAAAACCAAACATGCATTTTGTCTAAAAATGCCTGTAATATTGTATCCATGTGAGTTTTAGTAGAATCAGTTGTTTTTTTAAGGTTTTCAAATACAAAATATTGGTTGTACTCATTATGACAGTATACTGTTACATTCAATCTGACAGTTATTTAAACATAACTCCTAAACCACACATGCAAAATGACTAATAATGCCTGGAAAAATGTATCTCAGTGAATTTTACTGGAAAAAAATTATTTTGTAAGGTTTGTAAAAACACAAGTTAGTTTTTTTTACTCAATATGACAGTATAACTGTCATACTAAATATGAAAGTTATATAAACATAACTCCAAAATCAAACTTGCAATCTGTCTAAAAATGCCTGTAATATTGAATCCCTGAGTTTTACCTGAATCAGGTATTTTGGTAAGGTTTACAAATACAAAATATAGGTTTTACTCATAATGACAGTATAACTGCCACATTCAAAATGACAGTTATTTAAACTTAACTCCTAAACCAAACATGCTTAATGGCTAATTATGACTGGCAAAATGCATTTTTGTGAGTTTTACTGGAAAAAACATTTTTTTGTAAGGTTTGTAAAGACACAAGTTAGTTGTTTTTTACTCCATATGACTGTATAACTCTCATACTAAATGTAAAATTTATATAAACATAACTCCAAAACCAAACATGCTTTATGTCTAAAAATGCCTGTAATATTGTATCCATGTGAGTTTTACTAGAATAAGTTGTTTTTGTAAGGTTTGCAAATACAAAATATTGGTTTTACTCACTATGACAGTATACTGTCACATTCAATATGACAGTTATTTAAACATAACTCCTAAACCACACATACAAAATGACTAATAATGCCTGGAGAAATGTATCTTTGTGAGTTTTACTGGGAAATAAATTTTGTAAGGTTTGTAAAGACACAAGTTAGTTTTTTTTACTCAATATGACAGTATAACTGTCATACTAAATATGAAAGTTATATAAACATAATTCCAAAACCAAACATGCATTATGTCTTAAAATGCCTGTAATATTGTATCTATGTGAGTTTTACTACAATAAGGTATTTTGGTAAGGTTCACAAATACAAAAATTAAGTTGTACTCATAATGACAGTATAACTGTCACACGCGAAATGACAGTTATTTAAACATAACTCCCAAACCACACATGCAAAAATGCTAATAATGCCTAAAACAATGCATCCTTGTGAGTTTTACTCGAACACATGCTTTTTTAAGGCTTGCAATTACAAAAAGTAGTTTTTTTCTCAATATGACGGTGATGTTTTTAAAATCCTGATAAAATGCAAAAAAAGCAATAAAATAGTTTTTCAACATAATTCCTAAACCAAACATGCATTATGTCTTAAAATCCCTATAATATTGTATCCAAGTGAGTTTTAGTAGAATCATTTGTTTTTGTAAGGTTTGCAAATACAACATTTTGGTTTTACTCACTATGACAGTATTACTGTCACATTCAATCTGACTGTTATTTAAACATAAATTCTAAACCACAGATGCAAAATGGCTAATAATGCCTGGAGAAATGTATTTTTGTGAGTTTTACTGGGGAAAAAAATATTTTGTAAGGTTTGTTTGGACACAAGTTAGTTTTTTTTACTCAATGTGATGGTATAACTGTCTTACTAAATGTGAAAGTTATATAAACTAACTTCAAAACCAAACATGCAATTCGTCCAAAAATGCCTGTAATATTGAATCTATGTGAGTTTTACCAGAAACAGGTATTTTGGTAAGGTTTACAAATACAAAAATTAGGTTTTACTCATAATGACAGTATAACTGCAACGTTCAAAATGACAGCTATTTAAACATAACTCCTAAACCAAACATGCTAAATGGCAAATAATGACTGGAGAAATGCATCTTTGTGAGTTTTACTGAAAAAACAACAACATTTTTGTAAGGTTTGTAAAGACACAAGTTAGTTGTTTTTTTACTCCATATGACAGTATAACTGTCATACTAAATGTAAAATGTATATAAACAAAACTCCAAAACCAAACATGCATTATGTCTAAAAATGCCTGTAGCATTGTATCCATGTGAGTTTTACTAGAATCAGTTGTTTTTTTAAGGTTTGCAAATACAAAATATTGGTTTTACTCACTATGACAGTATGCTGTCACATTCAATCTGACAGTTATTTAAACATAACTCCTAAACCACACATACAAAATGACTAATAATGCCTGGAGAAATGTATCTTTGTGAGTTTTACTGAAAAAAAAAATATATATTTTGTAAGGTTTGTAAAGGCACAAGTTGTTTTTTTTTACTTAATATGACAGTATAACTGTCATACTAAATATGAAAGTTATATAAACATAACTCCAAAACCAAACATGCATTATGTCTAAAAATGCCTGTAATATTGTATCTATCTGAGTTTTACTACAAACAGGTATTTTGGTAAGGTTTACAAATACAAAAATAAGGTTTTACTCATAATGACAGTATAACTGCCACACTCAATATGACAGTTATTTAAATATAACTCCTAAACCACACATGCAAAATGGCTAATAATGCTTGGAAAAAATTGTAAAGTTTGTAAAGACAAGTTATTTTTTTTACTCAATATGACATTATAACTGTCATACTAAATGTAAAAGTTATATAAACATAACTCCAAAACCAAACATGCATTATATCTAAAAATAACTGTAATATTGTATCCATGTGAGTTTTACTAGCATCAGTTGTTTTTGTAAGGTTTGCAAATACAAAATATTGGTTTTACTCACTATGACAGTATACTGCTGTCATATTGAGTAAAAAAAACTGTTATAACAAACCTTACAAAATATTTTTTCCAGAAAAATTCACAGAGATACATTTCTCAAGGCATTATTAGTCATTTTGAATGTGTGGTTTAGGAGTTATGTTTAAATAACTGTCAGATTGAATGTGACAGTATACTGTCATAGTGAGTAAAACCAATATTTTGTATTTGCAAAACTTACAAAAACAACTGATTCTAGTATAACTCACATGGATACAACATTTCAGGCATTTTTAGACATAATGCATGTTTGGTTTTGGAGTTATGTTTATATATTTTTTCCATTTAGTATGACAGTTATACTGTCTTTTTGAGTTAGAAAAAACTAACTTGTGTCTATACAAACCTTACAATTTTTTAATTTTTTTTCCCAGTAAAACTCACAAAGATACATTTCTCCAGTCATTATTAGCCATTTAGCATGTTTTGTTTAGGAGTTATGTTCAAAGAAATTGGCGGTTATCAGTCATTATGAGTAAAACCTATTTTTTGTATTTGTAATCCTTACCAAAATACCTGATTCAGGTAAAAATCACATATATTCAATATTACAGTCATTTTTTTACGAATTGCAAGTTTGGTTTTGGAGTTATGTTTATAAATCTTTCATATTTAGTATGACAGTTATACCATCATATTGAGTTATTATGTCTAAAATGCCTGTAATATTGAATCTATGTGAGTTTTATCAGAATCAGGTATTTTGGTAAGGTTTACAAATACAAAAATTGGGTTTTACTCATAAACACAGTATAACTGCCATATTCAAAATAACAGTTATTTAAACATAACTCCTAAACCAAACATGCTTAATAGCTAATAATGCCTGAGTTTTACTAGAAAAAAATATTATAATTTTTTTTTTTTTTTTACTCAATATGATTGTATAACTGTCAAACTAAATATAAAAGTAATATTAACATCATTCCAAAACCAAACTCCTAAACCAAACTTGCAATCCGTCTTAAACTGCCTGTAATATTGAATCTATATGAGTTTTACCAGAATCAGGTATTTTAGTAAGGTTTACAAATAAAAAACTTGGGTTTTACTCATAATGACAGTATAACTGCATTATTTGAAATGACAGTTATTTAAACATAACTCCTAAACCAAACATGATAAATAGCTAATAATGCCTGGAAAAATGTATATAAACATAACTCCAAAACTAAACATGCATTATGTCTAAAAATGCCTGTATTATTGTATCTATGTGAGTTTTACCAGAATCAGGAATTTTGGTAAGGTTTATAAATACAAAAATTAGGTTTTACACATAATGACAGTATAACTGCCACCCTCAATATGACGGTTATGTTAACATAACTCCTAAACCACACATGCAAAATGGCTAATAATGCCTGGAGAAATGTATCTTTGTGAGTTTTACAGGAAAAATAATATTTTGTAAGGTTTGATAAGACACACATTAGGTTTTTTATTCAATATGTTTGTATAACTGTCATAATACATGTAAAAGTTATATAAACATAACTCCAATACCAAACATGCAATCCGTCTAAAAATGCCTGTAATATTGAATCTATGTGAGTTTTACTAGAATCAGGTATTTTGTTAAGGTTTACAAATACAAAAAATAGGTTTTACTCATAATGACAGTATATCTGCCACACTCAATATGACAGTTATTTAAACATAACTCTAAACCAAACATGGTTAATGGCTAATAATGCCTGGAGAAATGTATCTTTGTGAGTTTTACTGGAAAACAATTTTTTTTAAGGTTTATAAAGACACAAGTTAGTTTTTTTTACTCAATATGACAGTATAACTGTAATACTAAATGTAAAAAATATATAAACATAACTCCAAAACCAAACATGCATTATGTTTAAAAATGCCTGTAATTTTGTATCCATGCGAATTTTACTAAAATCAATTGTTGAGTTTTACTAGAATAAGTTGTTTTTGTAAGGTTTGCAAAAACAAAATATTGGTTTTACTCACCATGATAGTATACTGTCACATTCAATTTGACAGTTATTTAATCATAACTACCAAACCACACATGCAAAATGGCTATAATGCCTGGAGAAATGTATCTTTGTGAAATTACTGGAAACAAATATTTTGTAAGGTTTGTAAAGAAACAATTTAGTTGTTTTTTTACTTAATATGATGAGGGGGCGACTTTTCCAGGGTGTACACCGCCTTCCGCCCGATTATAGCTGAGATAGGTTCCAGCACCCCCCGTGTCCCCGAAGGGAATAAGCGGTAGAAAATGGATGGATGGATGGACAGTATAACTGTCATACTAAATGTAAAAGTAGTATAAACATAACTCCAAAACCAAACATGCATTATGTCTAAAAATGTCTGTAATATTGTATCTATATGAGTTTTACCAGAATCAGGTATTTTGGTAAGGTTAACAAATACAAAAATTTGGTTTTACTCACTATGACAGTATACTGTCACATTCAATCTGCCTGTTATTTAAACATAAATTCTAAACCACAGATGCAAAATGACTAATAATGCCTGGAGAAATGTATTTTTGTGAGTTTTACCGGAAAACAATATTTTGTAAGGTTTGTACAAACATAAGTTAGTTTTTTTTTACTCAATGTGATAGTATAACTGTCTTACTAAATTTGAAAGGTATATAAACATAACTCCAAAACCAAACTTGCAATCTGTCTAAAAATGCCTGTAATATTGAATCTATTTGAGTTTTACCAGAATCGGGTATTTTGGTAAGGTTTACAAATACAAAAATGATGTTTTACTCATAATGACAGTATAACTGCCACATTCAAAATGACAGTTATTTAAACATAACTCCTAAACCAAACATGCTAAATGGCTAATAATGCCTAGAGAAAGGAATTTTTGTGACTTTTACTGAAAAAAAAAGAATTTGTAAGGTTTATAAAGACACAAGTTAGTTTTTTTTAACTCAAAAAGCCAGTATAACTGTCATACTAAATGGAAAAGTTATATAAACATAACTCCAAAACCAAACATGCATTTTGTCTAAAAATGCCTGTAATATTGTATCCATGTGAGTTTTAGTAGAATCAGTTGTTTTTGTAAGGTTTTCAAATACAAAATATTGGTTGTACTCATTATGACAGTATACTGTTACATTCAATCTGACAGTTATTTAAACATAACTCCTAAACCACACATGCAAAATGACTAATAATGCCTGGAAAAATGTATCTCAGTGAATTTTACTGGAAAAAAATTATTTTGTAAGGTTTGTAAAACACAAGTTAGTTTTTTTTACTCAATATGACAGTATAACTGTCATACTAAATATGAAAGTTATATAAACATAACTCCAAAATCAAACTTGCAATCTGTCTAAAAATGCCTGTAATATTGAATCTCTGAGTTTTACCTGAATCAGGTATTTTGGTAAGGTTTACAAATACAAAATATAGGTTTTACTCATAATGACACATTCAAAATGACAGTTATTTAAACTTAACTCCTAAACCAAACATGCTTAATGGCTAATTATGACTGGCAAAATGCATTTTTGTGAGTTTTACTGGAAAAAACATTTTTTTGTAAGGTTTGTAAAGACACAAGTTAGTTGTTTTTTACTCCATATGACTGTATAACTCTCATACTAAATGTAAAATTTATATAAACATAACTCTAAAACCAAACATGCTTTATGTCTAAAAATGCCTGTAATATTGTATCCATGTGAGTTTTACTAGAATAAGTTGTTTTTGTAAGGTTTGCAAATACAAAATATTGGTTTTACTCACTATGACAGTATACTGTCACATTCAATATGACAGTTATTTAAACATAACTCCTAAACCACACATACAAAATGACTAATAATGCCTGGAGAAATGTATCTTTGTGAGTTTTACTGGGAAATAAATTTTGTAAGGTTTGTAAAGACACAAGTTAGTTTTTTTTACTCAATATGACAGTATAACTGTCATACTAAATATGAAAGTTATATAAACATAATTCCAAAACCAAACATGCATTATGTCTTAAAATGCCTGTAATATTGTATCTATGTGAGTTTTACTACAATAAGGTATTTTGGTAAGGTTCACAAATACAAAAATTAAGTTGTACTCATAATGACAGTATAACTGTCACACGCAAAATGACAGTTATTTAAACATAACTCCCAAACCACACATGCAAAAATGCTAATAATGCCTAAAACAATGCATCCTTGTGAGTTTTACTGAAAAAAAACAACATTTTTGTAAGGTTTGTAAAGACACAAGTTAGTTGTTTTTTTACTCCATATGACAGTATAACTGTCATACTAAATGTAAAATGTATATAAACAAAACTCCAAAACCAAACATGCATTATGTCTAAAAATGCCTGTAGCATTGTATCCATGTGAGTTTTACTAGAATCAGTTGTTTTTTTAAGGTTTGCAAATACAAAATATTGGTTTTACTCACTATGACAGTATGCTGTCACATTCAATCTGACAGTTATTTAAACATAACTCCTAAACCACACATACAAAATGACTAATAATGCCTGGAGAAATGTATCTTTGTGAGTTTTACTGAAAAAAAAAATATATATTTTGTAAGGTTTGTAAAGGCACAAGTTGTTTTTTTTTACTTAATATGACAGTATAACTGTCATACTAAATATGAAAGTTATATAAACATAACTCCAAAACCAAACATGCATTATGTCTAAAAATGCCTGTAATATTGTATCTATCTGAGTTTTACTACAAACAGGTATTTTGGTAAGGTTTACAAATACAAAAATAAGGTTTTACTCATAATGACAGTATAACTGCCACACTCAATATGACAGTTATTTAAATATAACTCCTAAACCACACATGCAAAATGGCTAATAATGCTTGGAAAAAATTGTAAAGTTTGTAAAGACAAGTTATTTTTTTTACTCAATATGACATTATAACTGTCATACTAAATGTAAAAGTTATATAAACATAACTCCAAAACCAAACATGCATTATATCTAAAAATAACTGTAATATTGTATCCATGTGAGTTTTACTAGCATCAGTTGTTTTTGTAAGGTTTGCAAATACAACATATTGGTTTTACTCACTATGACAGTATACTGCTGTCATATTGAGTAAAAAAAACTGTTATAACAAACCTTACAAAATATTTCTCAAGGCATTATTAGTCATTTTGAATGTGTGGTTTAGGAGTTATGTTTAAATAACTGTCAGATTGAATGTGACAGTATACTGTCATAGTGAGTAAAACCAATATTTTGTATTTGCAAAACTTACAAAAACAACTGATTCTAGTATAACTCACATGGATACAACATTTCAGGCATTTTTAGACATAATGCATGTTTGGTTTTGGAGTTATGTTTATATAACTTTTCCATTTAGTATGACAGTTATACTGTCTTTTTGAGTTAGAAAAAACTAACTTGTGTCTATACAAACCTTACAATTTTTTAATTTTTTTTCCAGTAAAACTCACAAAGATACATTTCTCCAGTCATTATTAGCCATTTAGCATGTTTTGTTTAGGAGTTATGTTCAAAAAAATTGGCGGTTATCAGTCATTATGAGTAAAACCTAATTTTTGTATTTGTAATCCTTACCAAAATACCTGATTCAGGTAAAAATCACATATATTCAATATTACAGTCATTTTTTTACGAATTGCAAGTTTGGTTTTGGAGTTATGTTTATAAATCTTTCATATTTAGTATGACAGTTATACCATCATATTGAGTTAAAAAAAAAAAAACAGTATCTTTACAAACCTTACAAAATATTTGTTTCCAGTAAAAATCACAAAGATGCATTTTTCCACGCATTATTAGTCATTTTGCATGTGTGTTTCAGGGGTTATGTTTAAATAACTGTCATATTGAGCGTGGCAGTTATACTGTCATTATGAGTAAAACCTAATGTTGTTATTGTAAACCTTACCAAAATACCTGATTCTGATAAAACTCACATATATTTAATATTACAGGCATTTTTAAAAGGATTACATCTTTGGTTTTTGAGTTTGGTTTTGGAGTTATGTTTCTATAACTTTTTTATTTAGTTTGACAGTTATACTGTCATATTGAGTAAAAAAACTTGTGTCTTTGTAAACCTTACACAAGATCATTACTCTAGTAAAACTAACAAAGATACATTTCTCCAGGTTTAATAGCCCTTTTCATGTGTCGTTTATGAGTTATGTTTAAATAACTGTCATATTGAGTGTGGCACTTATAATGTCACTATCAGTAAAACCTATTTTTTTTATTTGTCAACCTTACCAAGATACCTCATTTTGGTAAAACTCACATAGATTCAATATTACAGACATTTTTAGACGGATTGCAAGTTTGGTTTTGGAGTCAAGGTTTATATATTTTCTGCATGCAGTATGACAGTTATACTGTCATATTGAGTAAAAAAAACTAACGTGTGTCTTTACAAACCTTACAAAATATTTTTCCTAGTAAAACTCACAAAGATACATTTCTCCAGGCATTATTAGCCATTTTGCATGTGTGGTTTAGGAGTTATGTTTACATAACTGTCAGATTGAATGTGACAGTATACTGTCATAGTAAGTAAAACCTAATTTTTGTATTTGTAAACCTTACCAAAATACCTGATTCTGGAAAAACTCACATAGATACAATATTACAGGTATTTTTAGACAAATTTCATGTTTGTTTTTGGAGTTATGTTTATATAACTTTCATATTTAGCATGACGGTTATACTATCATATTGAGTAAAAAAAAAACTACCTTGTGTCTTTATAAACCTTACAAATTATTTTTTTTCCTGTAAAACTCACAAAGATACATTTCTCCAGGCAATATTAGCCATTTATCATGTTTGGTTTAGGAATTATGTTTAAATACCTGTCATGTTAAATGTGGCAGTTATACTGTCATTATGAGTAAAACCTAATTTTGTTATTGTAAACCTTACCAAAATACCTGATTCTGATAAAACTCACATATATTTAATATTACAGGCATTTTTAAAAGGATTGCATGTTTGGTTTTTGATTTTGGTTTTGGAGTTATGTTTCTATAACTTTTTTATTTAGTTTGACAGTTATACCGTCATATTGAGTAAAAAAACTTGTGTCTTTGTAAACCATACACAAGATCATTACTCTAGTAAAACTAACAAAGATACATTTCTCCAGGTTTAATAGCCATTTTCATGTGTCGTTTATGAGTTATGTTTAAATAACTGCCATATTGAGTGTGGCACTTATAATGTCACTATCAGTAAAACCTTTTTTTTTTATTTGTCAACCTTACCAAAATACCTCATTTTGGTAAAACTCACATAGATTCAATATTACAGACATTTTTAGACGGATTGCAAGTTTGGTTTTGGAGTCATGTTTATATATTTTCTGCATGTAGTATGACAGTTATACTGTCATATTGAGTAAAAAAAACTAACGTGTGTCTTTACAAACCTTAAAAAATATTTTTCCTAGTAAAACTCACAAAGATACATTTCTCCAGGCATTATTAGCCATTTTGCATGTGTGGTTTAGGAGTTATGTTTACATAACTCTCAGATTGAATGTGACAGTATACTGTCATAGTAAGTAAAACCTAATTTTTGTATTTGTAAACCTTACCAAAATACCTGATTCTGGAAAAACTCATATAGATACAATATTACAGGTATTTTTAGACAAATTTCATGTTTGTTTTTGGAGTTATGTTTATATAACTTTCATATTTAGTATGACGGTTATACTATCATATTGAGTAAAAAAAAGTACCTTGTGTCTTTATAAACCTTACAAATTATTTTTTTCCTGTAAAACTCACAAAGATACATTTCTCCAGGCAATATTAGCCATTTATCATGTTTGGTTTAGGAATTATGTTTAAATACCTGTCATGTTAAATGTGGCAGTTATATTGTCATTATGAGTAAAACCTATTTTTTTGTATTTGTAAACCTTACCAAAATACCTGATTTTGGTAAAACTCACATAGATTCAATATTACAGGCATTTTTAGGCGGATTGCAAGTTTGGTTTAGTATGACAGTTATACTGTCAAATTGAGTAAAAAATAACAAACTTGTAATTTCAAAAACCTTACAAAATATTTTTTTCCCATTAAAATTCACAGAGATACATTTTTCTCGGCATTATTAGTCATTTTGCATGTGTGGTTTAGGAGTTATGTTTAAATAGCTGTCAGATTGAATGTGACAGTATACTGTCATAGTGAGTAAAACCAATATTTTGTATTTGCAAAACTTACAAAAACTACTGATTCTAGTAAAACTCACATTGATTCAATATTACAGGCATTTTTAGACATAATGCATGTTTGGTTTTGGAGTTATGTTTATACTACTTTTACATTTAGTGTAACAGTTATACTGTCCATCCATCCATCCATTTTCTACCGCTTATTCCCTTCGTGGTCGCGGGGGGCGCTGGAGCCTATCTCAGCTACAATCGGGCGGAAGGCGGGGAACACCCTGGAAAAGTCGCCATATCATCATATTAAGTAAAAAAAACTAAATTGTTTCTTTACAAACCTTACAAAATATGTTTTTCCAGTAATCTCACAAAGATACATTTCTCCAGGCATTATAGCCATTTTGCATGTGTGGTTTGGTAGTTATGTTTAAATAACTGTCAAATTGAATGTGACAGTATACTATCATGGTGAGTAAAACCAATATTTTGTAATTGCAAACCTTACTACAACAATTGATTTTAGTAAAATTCGCATGGATACAAAAATTCAGGCATTTTTAAACATAATGCATGTTATGTTTTGGAGTTATGTTTATATATTTTTTACATTTAGTATTACAGTTATACTGTCATATTGAGTAAAAAAAACTAACTTGTGTCTTTATAAACCTTAAAAAAAATTGTTTCCAGTAAAACTCACAAAGATACATTTCTCCAGGCATTATTAGCCATTAACCATGTTTGGTTTAGAGTTATGTTTAAATAACTGTCATATTGAGTGTGGCAGATATACTGTCATTATGAGTAAAAACTATTTTTTGTATTTGTAAAATTACCAAAATAACTGATTCTGATAAAACTCACATGGATAAAATATTACAGGATTTTTTAGACAGAAAGCATGTTTCCATCATATTGAGTAAAAAAAACTAACTTGTGTCAATACAAACCTTACAAAATATTTTTTTTCCAGTAAAACTCACAAAAATACATTTCTCCAGTTATTACTAGCCATTTTGCATCTGTGGTTTAGAATTTGTGTTTAAATAACAGTCAGATTGAATGTGACAGTATACTGTCATAGTGAGTAAAACCTAATTTTTGTATTTGTAAACTTTAACAAAATACCTGATTCTAGTAAAACTCACATAGATTCAATATTACAGGCATTTTTAGACGGATTGCATGTTTGGTATTGGAGTTTTGTTTATATAACTTTTACATTTATTATGACAGTTATACAAACATATTGAATAAAAAAACCTATTTTGTGTCTTATCAAACCTTACAAAATATTTTTTTCCAGGAAAACTCACAAAGATACATTTCTCCAGGCATAATTAGCCATTTTGTATTTGTGGTTTAGGAGTTACAATATGTTTAAATAACTGTCAGAATGAATGTGACAGTAGACTGTCATAGTGAGTAAAACCTAATTTTTGTATTTGTAAACCTTACCAAAAATACCTGATTCTGGTAAAAATCACATAGATACAATATTGCAGGCATTTTTAGACATAATGCATGTTATGTTTTGGAGTTATGTTTATACAACTTTCATATTTAGTATGACAGTTATACCACCATATTGAGTAAAGAAAAAAATAATTCCTGTCTTTATAAACCTTACAATTTTTTTTTCCCAGTAAAACTCAAAAAGATACATTTCTCCAGGCACAATTAGTCATTTATCATGTTTGGTTTAGGAGTTATGTTTAAATAACTGTCATTATTGAGTGTGGCAGTTATACTGTCATTATGAGTAAAACCTATTTTTTGTATTTGTAAACCTTACCAAAATACCTTATTCTGGTAAAACCCCCATTGATACAATATTACAGGAATTTTTAGACATAAAGCATGTTTGGTTTTGGAGTTATGTTTATATAACTTTCATATATAGTATGACAGTTATACCATCATATTGAGTAAAAAAAAACTAATTTGTATCTTTACAAACCTTACAAAATATTGTTTTCCAGTAAAATTCACAAATATACATTTCTCTCTGTTTGGTGGCAGTCAATGTGGCAGTTATACTGTCATTATGAGTAAAACCCAATTTTTGTATTTGTCAACATTACCAAAATACCTGATTCTGGTAAAACTCACATAGATACAATATTACAGGCATTTTTAGACACAATGAATATTTGGTTTTGGAGTTATGTTTATATAACTTTCGTATTGAGTATGACAGTTATACCATCATATTAAATAAAAAAAACTAACTTGTGTCTTTATAAACCTTACAAATTATTTGTTTCCAGTAAAACTCACAATGATACATTTCTCCAGGCATTATTAGCCATTTATCATGTTTGGATTAGGAGTTTTGTTTAAATAACTGTCATATCAAATGTTGCAGTAATACTGTCATTATGAGTAAAACCCAAGTTTTGTATTTGTAAACCTTACCAAAATACCTGATTCTGGTAAAACTCACATAGATTCAATATTACAGGCAGTTTAAGACAGATTGCAAGTTTGGTTTAGGAGTTTGGTTTTGGAATTATGTTTATATAACTTTCATATTTAGTATGACAGTTATACCATCATATTGAGTAAAAAAAAACTAACTTTTGTCTTTACAAACCTTACAAAATATTTACTTACAAAGATACATTTCTCCAGGCATTATTAACCATTTTGCATGTGTGGTATAGGAGTCATGTTTACATAACTGTCATATTAAATGTGGCAGTTATACTGTCATTATGAGTAAAACAAAATTTGTGTATATGTAAACCTTACCAAAATACCTGATTCTGGTAAAACTCACATAGAAACAATACTAAAGGCATTTTTAGACATAATGCATGTTTGGTTTTGGAGTTATGTTTGTATACATTTCTCCAGGCAATAATAGCCATTTAGCATGTTTAGTTCAGGAGTTATGTTTAAATAACTGTTATTTTGAATATGGCAGTTATACTGTCATTATGAGTAAAACCTAAATTTTGTATTTATAAACCTTACCAAAATACCTGATTCTGGTAAAACTCACATAGATTCAATTTTACAGGCATTTTTAGACATAATGCATGTTTGGTTTTGGAGTTATGTTTGTATACATTTCTCCAGGCATTAATAGCCATTTAGCATGTTTGGTTTAGGAGTTATGTTTAAATAACTGTCAGATTGAAAGTGACAGTATACTGTCATAGTGAGTTAAACCTAATTTTTGTATTTGTAAACCTTACTAAAAATACCTGATTCTGGTAAAACTCACATAGATTCAATATTACAGGCATTTTTAGACGTATTGCAAGTTTGGTTTTGGAGTTATGTTTATTTAACTTTCATATTTAGTATGACTGTTATACCATCATATTGAGTAAAAAAAAAATAACTTGTGTCTTCATAAACCTTACAAAAAAATGTTTTCCCAGTAAAACTCACAAAGATACATTTCTCCAGGCATAATTAGCCATTTATCATGTTTGGTTTAGGAGTTATGTTTAAACAACTCTCATATTGAGTGTGGCAGTTATACTGTCATTCTGAGTAAAACCAATTTTTTGTATTTGTAAACCTTACCAAAATACCTGATTCTGGTTAAACCCACATCGATACAATATTACAGGAATTTTTTGACATAAAGCATGTTTGGTTTTGGAGTTATGTTTATATAACTTTCATATTTAGTATGAAAGTTATACCATCATATTGAGTAAAAAACAACAAATATTTTGTATCTTTACAAACCTTACAAAATATTGTTTTCCAGTAAAATTCACAAATATACATTTCTCTAGGCATTAGTAGTCATTTTGCATTTGTGTTTTAGGAGTTATGTTTAATTAACTGTCATATTGAGTGTGGCAGTTATAATGTCACTATGAGTAAAACCTAATTTTTGTATTCGTAAACCTTACCAAAATACCTGATTCTAAAAAAACTCACATATATTCAATATTGCAGGCATTTTTAGACGGATTAAATATTTGGTCTTGGAATTATGTTTATATAACTTTCTTATATAGTATGACACCTATACTGTTAAATTGTGTAAACAAAATCTAACTTGTGTATTTACAAACCTTGCAAAATATTTTTTCCAGTAAAACTCACAAAGATACATTCCTCAAGGCATTATTAGCCATTTTGCATGTGTGGTTTAGGAGTTATGTTTACATAACTGTCAGATTGAATGTGACAGTATACTGTCATAGTAAGTAAAACCTAATTTTTGTATTTGTAAACCTTACCAAAATACCTGATTTTGGTAAAACTCACATAGATTCAATATTACAGGCATTTGTAGGCGGATTGCATGTTTGTTTTTGGAGTTATGTTTATATAACTTTCATATTTAGTATGACGGTTATACTATCATATTGAGTAAAAAAAAGTACCTTGTGTCTTTATAAACCTTACAAATTATTTTTTTTACTGTAAAACTCACAAAGATACATTTCTCCAGGCAATATTAGCCATTTATCATGTTTGGTTTAGGAATTATGTTTAAATACCTGTCATGTTAAATGTGGCAGTTATATTGTCATTATGAGTAAAACCTAATTTTTTGTATTTGTAAACCTTACCAAAATACCCGATTTTGGTAAAACTCACATAGATTCAATATTACAGGCATTTTTGCAAGTTTGGTTTTAGAGTTATGTGTATATAACTTTCATATTTAGTATGACAGTTATACTGTCAAATTGAGTAAAAAATAACAAACTTGTAATTTCAAAAACCTTACAAAATATTTTTTTCCATTAAAATTCACAGAGATACATTTTTCTCGGCATTATTAGTCATTTTGCATGTGTGGTTTAGGAGTTATGTTTAAATAGCTGTCAGATTGAATGTGACAGTATACTGTCATAGTGAGTAAAACCAATATTTTGTATTTGCAAAACTTACAAAAACAACTGATTCTAGTAAAACTCACATTGATACAATATTACAGGCATTTTTAGACATAATGCATGTTTGGTTTTGGAGTTATGTTTATACTACTTTTACATTTAGTGTGACAGTTATACTGTCCATCCATCCATCCATTTTCTACCGCTTATTCCCTTCGGGGTCGCGGGGGGCGCTGGAGCCTATCTCAGCTACAATCGGGCGGAAGGCGGGGAATACCCTGGAAAAGTCGCCATATCATCATATTAAGTAAAAAAAACTAAATTGTTTCTTTACAAACCTTACAAAATATGTTTTTCCAGTAATCTCACAAAGATACATTTCCCCAGGCATTATAGCCATTTTGCATGTGTGGTTTGGTAGTTATGTTTAAATAACTGTCAAATTGAATGTGACAGTATACTATCATGGTGAGTAAAACCAATATTTTGTAATTGCAAACCTTACTACAACAATTGATTTTAGTAAAATTCGCATGGATACAAAATTACAGGCATTTTTAAACATAATGCATGTTATGTTTTGGAGTTATGTTTATATATTTTTTTTACATTTAGTATTACAGTTATACTGTCATATTGAGTAAAAAAAACTAACTTGTGTCTTTATAAACCTCAAAAAAAAATGTTTCCAGTAAAACTCACAAAGATACATTTCTCCAGGCATTATTAGCCATTAACCATGTTTGGTTTAGAGTTATGTTTAAATAACTGTCATATTGAGTGTGGCAGATATACTGTCATTATGAGTAAAAACTATTTTTTGTATTTGTAAAATTACCAAAATAACTGATTCTGATAAAACTCACATGGATAAAATATTACAGGATTTTTTAGACAGAAAGCATGTTTCCATCATATTGAGTAAAAAAAAAACTAACTTGTGTCTATACAAACCTTACAAAAAAATGTTTTTCCAGTAAAACTCACAAAAATAAATTTCTCCAGTTATTACTAGCCATTTTGCATCTGTGGTTTAGAATTTGTGTTTAAATAACAGTCAGATTGAATGTGACAGTATACTGTCATAGTGAGTAAAACCTAATTTTTGTATTTGTAAACCTTAACAAAATACCTGATTCTAGTAAAACTCACATAGATTCAATATTACAGGCATTTTTAGACGGATTGCATGTTTGGTATTGGAGTTATGTTTATATAACTTTTACATTTATTATGACAGTTATACAAACATATTGAATAAAAAAAACTATTTTGTGTCTTATCAAACCTTACAAAATATTTTTTTCCAGGAAAACTCACAAAGATACATTTCTCCAGGCATTATTAGCCATTTTGTATTTGTGGTTTAGAGTTACAATATGTTTAAATAACTGTCATAGTGAGTAAAACCTAATTTTCGTATTTGTAAACCTTACCAAAAATACCTGATTCTGGTAAAAATCACATAGATACAATATTGCAGGCATTTTTAGACATAATGCATGTTAAGTTTTGGAATTATGTTTATACAACTTTCATATTTAGTATGACAGTTATACCACCATATTGAGTAAAGAAAAAAATAATTTCTGTCTTTATAAACAATTTTTTTTTTCCTAGTAAAACTCAAAAAGATACATTTCTCCAGGCACAATTAGTCATTTATCATGTTTGGTTTAGGAGTTATGTTTAAATAACTGTCATATTGAGTGTGGCAGTTATACTGTCATTATGAGTAAAACCTATTTTTTGTATTTGTAAACCTTACCAAAATACCTGATTCTGGTAAAACCCCCATCGATACAATATTACAGGAATTTTTAGACATAAAGCATGTTTATGGGGGCGGCGTGGCGCTGTGGAAGAGTGGCCGTGCGTGACCCGAGGGTCCCTGGTTCATTCCCCACCTAGTACCAACCTCATCATGTCCGTTGTGTCCCTAGCAAGACACTTCACCCTTGCTCCTGATGGGTGCTGGTTAGCGCCTTGCATGGCAGCTCCCTCCATCAGTGTGTGAATGTGTGTGTGAATGGGTAAATGTGGAAGTAGTGTCAAAGCGCTTTGAGTACCTTGAAGGTAAAAAATCGCTATACAAGTACAACCCATTTATCATTTATATTGAGTATGACAGTTATACCATCATCTTAAATAAAAAAAACTAACTTGTGTCTTTATAAACCTTACAAATTATTTGTTTCCAGTAAAACTCACAAAGATAAATTTCTCCAGGCATTATTAGCCATTAACCATGTTTGGTTTAGAGTTATGTTTAAATAACTGTCATATTGAGTGTGGCAGATATACTGTCATTATGAGTAAAAACTATTTTTTGTATTTGTAAAATTACCAAAATAACTGATTCTGATAAAACTCACATGGATAAAATATTACAGGATTTTTTAGACAGAAAGCATGTTTCCATCATATTGAGTAAAAAAAACTAACTTGTGTCCATACAAACCTTACAAAAAAAATTTTTTCCAGTAAAACTCACAAAAATACATTTCTCCAGTTATTACTAGCCATTTTGCATCTGTGGTTTAGAATTTGTGTTTAAATAACAGTCAGATTGAATGTGACAGTATACTGTCATAGTGAGTAAAACCTAATTTTTGTATTTGTAAACCTTAACAAAATACCTGATTCTAGTAAAACTCACATAGATTCAATATTACAGGCATTTTTAGACGGATTGCATGTTTGGTATTGGAGTTATGTTTATATAACTTTTACATTTATTGTGACAGTTATACAAACATATTGAATAAAAAAAACTATTTTGTGTCTTATCAAACCTTACAAAATATTTTTTTCCAGGAAAACTCACAAAGATACATTTCTCCAGGCATTATTAGCCATTTTGTATTTGTGGTTTAGGAGTTACAATATGTTTAAATAACTGTCAGAATTAATGTGACAGTATACTGTCATAGTGAGTAAAACCAAATTTTTGTATTTGTAAACCTTACCAAAAATACCTGATTCTGGTAAAAATAACATAGATACAATATTGCAGGCATTTTTAGACATAATGCATGTTACGTTTTGGAGTTATGTTTATACAACTTTCATATTTAGTATGACAGTTATACCACCATATTGAGTAAAGAAAAAAATAATTTCTGTCTTTATAAACAATTTTTTTTTTCCTAGTAAAACTCAAAAAGACACATTTCTCCAGGCACAATTAGTCATTTATCATGTTTGGTTTAGGAGTTATGTTTAAATAACTGTCATATTGAGTGTGGCAGTTATACTGTCATTATGAGTAAAACCTATTTTTTGTATTTGTAAACCTTACCAAAATACCTGATTCTGGTAAAACCCCCATCGATACAATATTACAGGAATTTTTAGACATAAAGCATGTTTATGGGGACGGCGTGGCGCAGTGGAAGAGTGGCCGTGCGTGACCCGAGGGTCCCTGGTTCAATCCCCACCTAGTACCAACCTCGTCATGTCCGTTGTGTCCTGAGCAAGACACTTCACCCTTGCTCCTGATGGGTGCTGGTTAGCGCCTTGCATGGCAGCTCCCTCCATCAGTGTGTGAATGTGTGTGTGAATGGGTAAATGTGGAAGTAGTGTCAAAGCGCTTTGAGTACCTTGAAGGTAGAAAAGCGCTATACAAGTACAACCCATTTATCATTTATATTGAGTATGACAGTTATACCATCATATTAAATAAAAAAAACTAACTTGTGTCTTTATAAACCTTACAAATTATTTGTTTCCAGTAAAACTCACAAATATACATTTCTCCAGGCATTATTAGCCATTAACCATGTTTGGTTTAGAGTTATGTTTAAATAACTGTCATATTGAGTGTGGCAGATATACTGTCATTATGAGTAAAAACTATTTTTTGTATTTGTAAAATTACCAAAATAACTGATTCTGATAAAACTCACATGGATAAAATATTACAGGATTTTTTAGACAGAAAGCATGTTTCCATCATATTGAGTTAAAAAAACTAACTTGTGTCTATACAAACCTTACAAAAAAATTTTTTCCAGTAAAACTCACAAAAATACATTTTTCCAGTTATTACTAGCCATTTTGCATCCGTGGTTTAGAATTTGTGTTTAAATAACAGTCAGATTGAATGTGACAGTATACTGTCATAGTGAGTAAAACCTAATTTTTGTATTTGTAAACCTTACCAAAAATACCTGATTCTGGTAAAAATCACATAGATACAATATTGCAGGCATTTTTAGACATAATGCATGTTACGTTTTGGAGTTATGTTTATACAACTTTCATATTTAGTATGACAGTTATACCACCATTTTGAGTAAAGAAAAAAATAATTTCTGTCTTTATAAACAATTTTTTTTTTCCCAGTAAAACTCAAAAAGATACATTTCTCCAGGCACAATTAGTCATTTATCATGTTTGGTTTAGGAGTTATGTTTAAATAACTGTCATATTGAGTGTGGCAGTTATACTGTCATTATGAGTAAAACCTATTTTTTGTATTTGTAAACCTTACCAAAATACCTGATTCTGGTAAAACCCCCATCGATACAATATTACAGGAATTTTTAGACATAAAGCATGTTTATGGGGACGGCGTGGCGCAGTTGAAGAGTGGCCGTGCGTGACCCGAGGGTCCCTGGTTCAATCCCCACCTAGTACCAACCTCGTCATGTCCGTTGTGTCCTGAGCAAGACACTTAACCCTTGCTCCTGATGGGTGCTGGTTAGCGCCTTGCATGGCAGCTCCCTCCATCAGTGTGTGAATGTGTGTGTGAATGGGTAAATGTGGAAGTAGTGTCAAAGCGCTTTGAGTACCTTGAAGGTAGAAAAGCGCTATACAAGTACAACCCATTTATCATTTATATTGAGTATGACAGTTATACCATCATATTAAATAAAATAAACTAACTTGTGTCTTTATAAACCTTACAAATTATTTGTTTCCAGTAAAACTCACAATGATACATTTCTCCAGGCATTATTAGCCATTTATCATGTTTGGATTAGGAGTTATGTTTAAATAACTGTCATATCAAATGTTGCAGTTATACTGTCATTATGAGTAAAATGCAAGTTTTGTATTTGTAAACCTTACCAAAATACCTGATTCTGGTAAAACTCACATAGATTCAATATTACAGGCAGTTTAAGCCAGATTGCAAGTTTTGTTTAGGAGTTTGGTTTTGGAATTATGTTTATATAACTTTCATATTTAGTATGACAGTTATACCATCATATTGAGTAAAAAAAAAACTAACTTTTGTCTTTACAAACCTTACAAAATATTTACTTACAAAGATACATTTCTCCAGGCATTATTAACCATTTTGCATGTCTGGTATAGGAGTTATGTTTACATAACTGTCATGCCGTGCGCGACCCGAGGGTCCCTGGTTCAATCCCCACCTAGTACCAACCTTGTCATGTCCGTTGTGTCCTGAGCAAGACACTTCACCCTTGCTCCTGATGGGTGCTGGTTAGCGCCTTGCATGGCAGCTCCCTCCATCAGTGTGTGAATGTGTGTGTGAATGGGTAAATGTGGAAGTAGTGTCAAAGCGCTTTGAGTACCTTGAAGGTAGAAAAGCGCTATACAAGTACAACCCATTTATTTATTATTAAATGTGGCAGTTATACTGTCATTATGAGTAAAACAAAATTTGTGTATATGTAAACCTTACCAAAATACCTGATTCTGGTAAAACTCACATAGATACAATTTTACAGGCATTTTTAGACATAATGCATGTTTGGTTTTGGAGTTATGTTTGTATACATTTCTCCAGGCATCAATAGCCATTTAGCATGTTTGGTTTAGGAGTTATGTTTAAATAACTGTCAGATTGAATGTGACAGTATACTGTCATAGTGAGTTAAACCTAATTTTTGTATTTGTAAACCTTATTAAAATTACCTGATTCTGGTAAAACTCACATAGATTCAATATTACAGGCATTTTTAGACGTATTGCAAGTTTGGTTTTGGAGTTATGTTTATTTAACTTTCATATTTAGTATGACAGTTATACCATCATATTGAGTAAAAAAAAACAACTTGTGTCTTCATAAACCATACAAAAAAAAATTGTCCCAGTAAAACTCACAAAGATACATTTCTCCAGGCATAAATAGACATTTATCATGTTTGGTTTAGGAGTTATGTTTAAACAACTGTCATATTGAGTGTGGCAGTTATACTGTCATTATGACTAAAAGCTATTTTTTGTATTTGTAAACCTTACCAAAATACCTGATTCTGGTTAAACCCACATCGATACAATATTACAGGAATTTTTTTACATAAAGCATGTTTGGTTTTGGAGTTATAATTATATAACTTTCATATTTAGTATAAAAGTTATACCATCATATTGAGTAAAAAACAACAAATATTTTGTATCTTTACAAACCTTACAAAATATTGTTTTCCAGTAAAATTCACAAATATACCTTTCTCTAGGCATTATTAGTCATTTTGCATTTGTGTTTTAGGAGTTATTAGGAGTAATTAACTGTCATATTGAGTGTGGCAGTTATACTGTCACTATGAGTAAAACCAATTTTTTGTTTTTGTAAACCTTACCAAAATACCTGATTCTGATAAAACTCACATATATTCAATATTACAGGCATTTTTAGACGGATTGCATATTTGGTTTTGGAGTTGTGTTTTTATAACTTTCATAAATAGTATGACAGCTATACTGTTAAATTGTGTAAAAAAACAAACTAACTCATGTCTTTACCAAAATACCTGATTCTGGTAAAACTCATATAGATTTAATATTACAGGCAGTTTAAGACGGATTGCAAGTTTGGTTTAGGAGTTTGGTTTTGGAATTATGTTTATATTACTTTTATACCATTATATTGAGTAAAAAAAAAATAACTTTTGTCTTTACAAACCTTACAAACAATTTTTTTCTAGTAAAATTCACATAGATACATTTTTCCAGGCATTATTAGCCATTTAGCATGTTTGGTTTAGGAGTTATGTTTAAATAACTGTTATTTTGAATATGGCAGTTATACTGTCATTATGAGTAAAACCCCAATTTTTGTATTTGTAAACCTTACCAAAATACCTGATTCTGGTGAAACTCACATAGATTCAATATTACAGGCATTTTTAGACGTATTGCAAGTTTGGTTTTGGAGTTATGTTTATTTAACTTTCATTTTTAGTATGACAGTTATAGTGTCATATTAAGTAAACAAACTAACTTGTTTCTTTACAAAACTTATATATAAAAAAAAAATTCTAGGAAATCTCACAAAGATACAATTTATCCAGGCATTATTAGCCATTTTGTATTTGTGGTTTAGGAGTTACAGTATGTTTAAATAACTGTCAGATTGAATGTGACAGTATACTGTCATAGTGAGTAAAACCAAATTTTTGTATTTGTAAACCTTAAGAAAAATACCTGATTCTGGTAAAAATCACATAGATACAATATTGCAGGCATTTTTAGACATAATGCATGTTTGGTTTTGGAGTTATGTTTAAACAACTTTTATATTTAGTATGACAGTTATACCATCATATTGAGTAAAAAAAAAAAAACTTGTGTCTTTATAAACCTTACAAAAAAATGTGTTCCCAGTAAAACTCACAAAGATACATATCTCCAGACATATTTAGCCATTTATTACCGTCATAATGAGTAAAAAACTACTTTTTGTGTTTGCAAGCCTTAAAATAGCATATGTTTCGAGTAAAACTCACAAGGATGCATTGTTTTAGGCTTCATTAGCCTATTTTGCATGTGTGGTTAGGAAGTTATGTTTAAATAACTGTAAAATTGAATGTAGCAGTTATCTGTCATTATGAGTAAACCCCTAATTTATGTAATTGCACACCCTACCAAATTAACTGATTCTTGTAAAACTCACATATATGCAATATTTTAGTCATTTTTAGACATAGTGCATGTTCAGTTTTGGAGTTATGTTTATATAACTTTTTTTGTTGGTATGACAGTTATACTGTCATATTGAATTAAAAAAAACTAACTTGCGTCATGGCAAAACATGTTGCATGTTTGCTGTAGGAATTATGTTGAAAAACATTTTTATTGCTTATTTCGCATTATCTCAGGATTTTAAGAACATTACTGTCATATTGAGTAAAAAAATACTTTTAGTGTTTGCAAGCCTTAAAAAAGCATATGTTTCGAGTAAAACTTACAAGGAAGCACTGTTTTAGGCTTTATTAGTCTTTTTGCATGTGTGGTTAGGAAGTTTTGTTTAAATAACTGTCAAATTGAATGTAGCAGTTATCTGTCATTATGAGTAAACCCTAATTTTTGTATTTGTAAACCTTACCAAATTACCTGATTCTTTTAAAACTATCATAGATGCAATATTTTAGTCATTTTTAGACATAGTGCATATTCAGTTTTGGAGTTATGTTTATATAACTTTTATATTTGGTATGACCGTTATACTGTCATATTGAATTAAAAAAACTAACTTGCGTCATGGCAAAACTTACAAAAGATAATTTGTCTAGTAAAACTAACTAAGATACATGTCTTCAGGCATTATTAGACATGTTGCATGTTTGCTGTAGGAATTATGTTGAAAAACATTTTTATTGCTTATTTCGCATTATCTCAGGATTTTAAGAACATTACTGTCATAATGGGTAAAAAACTACTTTTTGTGTTTGCAAGCCTTAAAATAGCAAATGTTTCGAGTAAAACTCACAAGGATGCATTGTTTTAGGCTTTATTAACCTATTTGCATGTGTGATTAGGAGCTATGTTTAAATAACAGTCAAATTGAATGTACCAGTTATACTGTCATAATGAAATAAAAAAAAAAATTGTATTTGTAAACCTTACCAAATTACCTGATTCTGGTGAAACTCACATAGATACAATATTACAGGCATTTTTAGACATAATGCATGTACAGTTTTGGAGTTATGTTTATATAACTTTTACATTTGGTATGACAGTTATACTGTCATATTGAATTAAAAAAAACTAACTTGCGTCATTGCATGAGTTACAAAATATATTTTTTCTAGTGGAACTAACATACTTGTATCCAGGCGTTATTAGACATGTTGCATTTTTGGTGTAGGAATTGTGATGAAAAACATTTTTATTGCTTATTTCGCATTATCTCAGGATTTTAAATACATTACTGTCATAATGAGTAAAAAAACTACTTTTTGTGTATGCAAGCCTTAAAATAGCATATGTTTCAACTAAAACTCACAAGGATGCATTGTTTTAGGCTTTATTAGCCTATTTTGCATGTGTGGTTAGGAAGTTATGTTTAAATAACTGTCAAATTGAATGTAGCAGTTATCTGTCATTATGAGTAAACCCCTAATTTATGTAATTGTACACCTTACCAAATTAACTGATTCTTGTAAAACTCACATAGATACAATATTTTAGGCATTTTTAGACATAATGCATGTTCAATTTTGGAGTTATGTTTATATAACTTTCATATTTGGTATGACAGTTATACTGTCATATTGAATTAAAAAAACTAACTTGCCTCTTTGCAAAACTTACAAAAGATAATTTTTCTAGTAAAACTAACAAAGTTACATGTCTTAAGGCATTATTAGACATGTTTCATGTAGGAATTATGTTGAAAAACATTTGTATTGCTTATTTGGCATTATCTCAGGATTTTAAACTTATTACTGTCATAATGAGTAAAAAAATACTTTTTGTGTTTGCAAACCTTTAAATTGCAAATGTTTCGAGTAAAACTCAGAAGGATGCATTGTTTTAGGCTTTATTAACCTATTTTCATGTGTGATTAGGAAGTTTTGTTTAAATAACAGTCAAATTGAATGTAGTAATTATACTGTCATTATGAAAAAAAACAGTTTTTGTATTTGTAAACGTTACCAAATTACCTGATTCTGGTGTAACTCACATAGATACAATATTTTGGGCATTTTTAGACATAATGCATGTTCATGTTTGGAGTTATGTTTATATATATTTCATATTTGGTATGACAGTTATACTGTCATATTGAATTAAAAAAACTAACTTGCCTCTTTGCAAAACTTACAAAAGATATTTTTTCTAGTAAAACTAACAAAGATACATATATTCACGCATTATTAGACATGTTGCATGTTTGGTGTAGGAATTATGTTAAAAAACATTTTAATTGCTTATTTCGCATTATCTCAGGATTTTAAGAACATTACTGTCATAATGAGTAAAAAACTACTTTTTGTGTTTGCAAGCCTTAAAATAGCATATGTTTCGAGTAAAACTCACAAAGATGCATTGTTTTAGGCTTTAGTAACCTATTTTGCATGTGTGGTTAGGGAGTTATGTTTAAATAACAGTCAAATTGAATGTAGCAGTTAACTGTCATTATGAGTAAACCCCTAATGTATGTAATTGTACACCTTACCAAATAAACTGATTCTTGTAAAACTCACATAAATACAATATTTAAGTTATTTTTTGACATAATGCATGTTCAGTTTTGGAGTTATGTTTGTATAACTTTCATATTTGGTTTGACAGTATTGTCATATTGTATTAAAAAAACTAACTTTAGTCTTTGTAAAACTTACAAAAGATAATTTTTCTAGTATAACTAACAAAGATACATTTATCCAGGCATTATTAGACATGTTGCATGTTTGGTGTAGGAATCATGATGAAAAACATTTTTATTGCTTTTTCGGATTATCTCAGGATTTTAAGAATATTACTGTCATAATGAGTAAAAAACTACTTTTTGTGTTTGCAAGCCTTTAAATAGCATATGTTTCGAGTAAAACTCACAAGGATGCATTGTTTTAGGCTTTATTAGCCTATTTGCATGTGTGGTTAGGAAGTTATGTTTAAATACCTGTAAAATTGAATATAGCAGTTATACTGTCATTATGAGAAAAACCAAATTTTTGTATTTGTAAACCTTACCAAATTACCTTATTCTAGTTAAATTCATATAGATACAATATATTAGTTATTTTTAGACATAATGCATGTTCAGTTTTGGAGTTATGTTTATATAACTTTTACATTTAGTTTGAGAGTTATACTGTTATATTGAATTAAAAAAACTAACTTGCGTCATTGCAAAACTCACAAAAGATACATTTTCTAGTAAAACTAACAAAGATACATGTCTTCAGGCATTATTAGACATGTTGCATGTTTGGTGTAGGAATTGTGTTGAAAAACATTTTTATTGCTTTTTTCGCGTTATCTCAGGATTTTAAGAACATTACTGGCATATTGAGTAAAAAACTACTATGACAGTATACTGTCATATTCAATCTGACTGTTATTTAAACATAACTCCTAAACCATGCAAGCAAAATGTCAAATAATGCCTGGAGAAATGTATCTTTGTAAGTTTTACAGGAAAAAAAAGTTTGTAAGGTTTGTAAAGACACAAATTAGTTTTTTACTCAATATGACAGTATAACTGTCATACTAAATATGAAAGTTGACAAAATATAACACCAAAACCAAACTTGCATACCGTCTAAAAATGCCTGTAATATTGAATATATGTGAGTTTTACCAGAATCAGTTATTTTGGTAAGGTTTACAAATACAAAAATTGGGTTTTACTCATAATGACAGTATAACTGCCACATTCAAAATAACAGTTATTTAAACATAACTCCTAAACCAAATATGCTAAATGGCTAATAATGCCTGGAGAAATGAATCTTTGTGAGTTTTACTAGAAAAAAATATTTTGTAAGGTTTGTAAAGACAAAATTTAGTTGTCTTTTTTACTCAATATGATGGTATAACTGTCATACTAAATATGAAAGTTAGATAAACATAATTCCAAAACCAAACTCCTAAACCAAACTTGCAGTCTGTCTTAAACTGCCTGTAATATTGAATCTATGTGAGTTTTGCCAGAATCAGGTATTTTGGTAAGGTTTACAAATACAAAACTTGGGTTTTACTCATAATGAAAGTATAAGTGCAACATTTGATATGACGGTTATTTAAACATGACTCCTAAACCAAACATGATAAATGACTTATAATGCCTGGAGGAATGTATCTTTGTGAGTTTTACTGGAAAAAAATAATGTGTAAGGATTATAAAGACACAAGTTATTTTTTTTTTTAATTTAATATGATGGTATAACTGTCATATTAAATATGAAAGTTATATAAACATAACTCCAAAACCAAAATGCATTTTGTCTAAAAATGCCTGTAATATTGTATCTTTTTGAGTTTTACCAGAATCAGGTATATTGGTAAGGTTGACAAATACAAACTCTAGATTTTACTCATAATGACAGTATACTGCCACATTCAATATGACAATTATTTAAACATAACTCCAAAACCAAACATGCATTATGTCTAAAAATTCCTATGATTTTTTATCTACGTGAGTTTTACTAGAATCAGTTGTTTTTGTAAGGTTTACAAATACAAAATATTAGTTTTACTCATAATGAGAGTATACTGTCACAATCAATCTGACAAAATGACTAATAATGCCTGGAGGAATGTATATTTGTGAATTTTACTGGAACAAATATTTTGTAAGGTTTGTAAAGACACACGTTAGTTTTTTTAACTTAATTTTACAGTATAGCTGTCATACTATATATGAAAGTTTTATAAACATAACTCCAAAACCAAACATGCAATCCGTCTAAAAATGTCTGGAATATTTATTATATGTAAGTTTTATCAGAATCAGGTAATTTGGTAAGGTTTACAAATCAAAAAATTAGGTTTTACTCATAGTGACAGTATAACTGCCACACTCAATATGACAGTTATTTATACATAACTCCTAAAACACAAATGCAAAATGACTAATAATGCCTAGACAAATGTATATTTGTGAACTTTACTGGAAAACAATATTTTGTAAGGTTTGTAAAGATACAAATTACTGTTTTATTACTCAATATGATGGTATAACTGTCATACTAAATATGAAAGTTATATAAACATAACTCCAAAACCAAACATACTTTATGTCTAATAATGCCTGTAATATTGTATCGATGTGGGTTTTACCGGAATCAGGTATTTTGGTAAGGTTTACAAATACAAAAAATAGGTTTTACTCATAATGACAGTATAACTGCCACACTCAATATGACAGTTATTTAAACATAACTCCTAAACCAAACATGATAAATGGCTAATTATACCTGGAGAAATGTATCTTTGTGAGTTTTACTGGAAAAAAAAAAGTAAGGTTTATAAAGACACAAGTTTTTTTTTTTTACTAAACATAATGGTATAACTGTCATACTAAATATGAAAGTTATATAAACATAACTCCAAAACCAAACATGTTTTATGTCTAAAAATTCCTGTAATATTGTATCTATGTGAGTTTTACCAGAATCAGGTATTTTGGTAAGATTTACAAATACAAAAAATAGGTTTTACTCATAATGACAATATAACTGCCGTATTTAACATGACAGGTATTTAAACATCATTCCTAAACCACAAATGCAAAATGGCTAATACATTGCTCCAGGCATTATTAGCCATATTGAGTTTTCCTGGAGAAAAAAAAAAAAAAAAAAAATGTAAGGTTTGTAAAGACACAAATTAGTTTTTTTTTACTTAATATGACAGTATAACTGGCATACTAAATATAAAAGTTAAATAAACATAACTCCAAAACCTAACTTGTAATACGTCTAAAAATGCCTGTAATATTGCATCTATGTGAGTTTTACCAGAATCAGATATTTTGGTAAGGTTTACAAATACAAAAATTGGGTTTTACTCATAATGACAGTATAACTGCCACATTCAAAATAACAGTTATTTAAACATAACTCCTAAACCAAATATGCTAAATGGCTAATAATGCCTGGAGAAATGAATCTTTGTGAGTTTTACTAGAAAAAAATATTTTGTAAGGTTTGTAAAGACAAAATTTAGTTGTTTTTTTTACTCAATATGATGGTATAACTGTCATACTAAATATGAAAGTTAGATAAACATAATTCCAAAACCAAACTCCTAAACCAAACTTGCAGTCTGTCTTAAACTGCCTGTAATATTGAATCTATGTGAGTTTTGCCAGAATCAGGTATTTTGGTAAGGTTTACAAATACAAAACTTGGGTTTTACTCATAATGAAAGTATAAGTGCAACATTTGATATGACGGTTATTTAAACATGACTCCTAAACCAAACATGATAAATGACTTATAATGCCTGGAGGAATGTATCTTTGTGAGTTTTACTGGAAAAAAATAATGTGTAAGGATTATAAAGACACAAGTTATTTTTTTTTTTAGTTTAATATGATGGTATAACTGTCATACTAAATATGAAAGTTATATAAACATAACTCCAAAACCAAAATGCATTTTGTCTAAAAATGCCTGTAATATTGTATCTTTTTGAGTTTTACCAGAATCAGGTATATTGGTAAGGTTGACAAATACAAACTCTAGATTTTACTCATAATGACAGTATACTGCCACATTCAATATGACAATTATTTAAACATAACTCCAAAACCAAACATGCATTATGTCTAAAAATTCCTATGATTTTTTATCTACGTGAGTTTTACTAGAATCAGTTGTTTTTGTAAGGTTTACAAATACAAAATATTAGTTTTACTCATAATGAGAGTATACTGTCACAATCAATCTGACAAAATGGCTAATAATGCCTGGAGGAATGTATATTTGTGAATTTTACTGGAACAAATATTTTGTAAGGTTTGTAAAGACACACGTTAGTTTTTTTAACTTAATTTTACAGTATAGCTGTCATACTATATATGAAAGTTTTATAAACATAACTCCAAAACCAAACATGCAATCCGTCTAAAAATGTCTGGAATATTTATTATATGTAAGTTTTATCAGAATCAGGTAATTTGGTAAGGTTTACAAATCAAAAAATTAGGTTTTACTCATAGTGACAGTATAACTGCCACACTCAATATGACAGTTATTTATACATAACTCCTAAAACACAAATGCAAAATGACTAATAATGCCTAGACAAATGTATATTTGTGAACTTTACTGGAAAACAATATTTTGTAAGGTTTGTAAAGATACAAATTACTGTTTTATTACTCAATATGATGGTATAACTGTCATACTAAATATGAAAGTTATATAAACATAACTCCAAAACCAAACATACTTTATGTCTAATAATGCCTGTAATATTGTATCGATGTGGGTTTTACCAGAATCAGGTATTTTGGTAAGGTTTACAAATACAAAAAATAGGTTTTACTCATAATGACAGTATAACTGCCACACTCAATATGACAGTTATTTAAACATAACTCCTAAACCAAACATGATAAATGGCTAATTATACCTGGAGAAATGTATCTTTGTGAGTTTTACTGGAAAAAAAAAAAGTAAGGTTTATAAAGACACAAGTTTTTTTTTTTTACTAAACATAATGGTATAACTGTCATACTAAATATGAAAGTTATATAAACATAACTCCAAAACCAAACATGTTTTATGTCTAAAAATTCCTGTAATATTGTATCTATGTGAGTTTTACCAGAATCAGGTATTTTGGTAAGATTTACAAATACAAAAAATAGGTTTTACTCATAATGACAATATAACTGCCGTATTTAACATGACAGGTATTTAAACATAATTCCTAAACCACAAATGCAAAATGGCTAATACATTGCTCCAGGCATTATTAGCCATATTGAGTTTTCCTGGAGAAAAAAAAAAAAAAAAAAATGTAAGGTTTGTCAAGACACAAATTAGTTTTTTTACTTAATATGACAGTATAACTGGCATACTAAATATAAAAGTTAAATAAACATAACTCCAAAACCTAACTTGCAATACGTCTAAAAATGCCTGTAATATTGCATCTATGTGAGTTTTACCAGAATCAGATATTTTGGTAAGGTTTACATATACACAAATTTGGTTTAACTCATAATGACAGTATAACTGCCACATTTTAATATGACAGTTATGTAAACATAACTCCATACCACACATGCAAAAAGGTTAATAATGCCTGGAGAAATGTATCTTTATGAGTTTTACTGGAAAAAACGAATTTGTAAGGTTTATAAAGATACAAGTTAATTTTTTTACTCAATATGATGATCTAACTGTCATACTAAATATAAAAGTTATTTAGGTAAAGTAAGGTTTACAAATACAAAATATTAGTTTTACTCATATTGACAGTATACTGACAAAATGGCTAATAATGCCTTGAGGAATGTATCTTTGTGAGTTTTACTGGAAAAAATATTTTGTAAGGTTTGTAAAGACACAAGTTAGTTTTTTTTTACACAATTTAACAGTTTATATGTCATACTATATATGAAAGTTATATAAACATAATTCCAAAACCAAATATGCAATCCGTCTAAAAATGCCTGTAATATTGAATATATGTGAGTTTTATCAGATTCAGGTATTTTGGTAAGGTTTACGAATACAAAAATTAGGTTTTACTCATAGTGACAATATAACCGCCACACTCAATATGACAGTTAATTAAACATAACTTCTAAAACACGAATGCAAAATGACTAATAATGCCTAGAGAAATGTATATTTGTGAATTTTACTGGAAAACAATATTTTGTAAGATTTGTAAAGATACAAATTAGTTTTTTTCACTCAATATGATGGTATAACTGTCATACTAAATATGAAAGTTATATAAACATAACTCCAAAACCAAACATGCTTTATGTCTAAAAATTCCTGTAATATTGTATCGGTGTGGGTTTTACCAGAATCAGGTATTTTGGTAAGGTTTACAAATACAAAAAATATGTTTCTATTTATAATGACACACAATACAATAACTGCCACACTCAAAATACTAAACCAAACATGATAAATGGCTAATTATGCCTGGAGAAATGTATCTTTTTTCCAGTAAAAAAAATTCGTTTTTTTACTGGAAAAAACGAATTTGTAAGGTTTATAAAGATACAAATTAATTTTTTTACTCAATATGATGATATAACTGTCATACTAAATATGAAAGTTATATTAACATAACTCCAAAACCAATGAATCTATGTTCGTTTTACTAGAATCAGGTATTTTGGTAAGGTTTACAAAAACAAAAAATAGGTTTTACTCATAATGACAGTATAACTGCCACATTCAATATGACAGTTATGTAAACATAACTCCTAAACCACACATGCAAAATGGTTAATAATGCCTGGAGAAATGTATCTTTTTAAGTTTTACAGGAAAAAAAAAACAATATTGTAACGTTTGTAAAGACTGCGATGAGGTGTCGACTTGTCCAGGGTGTACCCCGCCTTCCGCCTGATTGTAGCTGAGATAAGCTCCAGCGCCCCCCGCGACCCCAAAGGGAATAAGCGGTAGAAAATGGATGGATGAATGGGTTTGTAAAGACACAAGTTATTTTTTCTTACTCAATATGACAGTAAAACTGTCATACTAAATGTAAATTTTTTTTAAACATAACTCCAAAACCAAACATGCATTATGTCTAAAAATGCCTGTAATATTGTAATCTTGTGAGTTTAACTAGAATCAGTTGTTTTTGTAAGGTTTGCAAATACAAAATATTGGTTTAACTCACTATGACAGTATACTGTCACATTCAATCTGACAGTTATTTAAACATAACTCCTAAACCAAACATGTTTTATGTCTAAAAATTCCTGTAATATTGTATCTATATGAGTTTTACCAGAATCGGGTATTTTGGTAAGGTTTACAAATACAAAAAATAGGTTTTACTCATAATGACAATATAACTGCCACACTCAACATGACAGTTATTTAAACATAATTCCTAAACCAAAATGATACATGGCTAATAATGCTAAACATATTTTGTAAGGTTTGTAAAGACAAAAGTTCGTTTTTTTTTACTCAATATGATGGTATAACTGTCATACTAAAAAAGAAAATTATATAAACATAATTCCAAAACCAAACTCCTAAACCAAACTTGCAATATGTCTTAAACTGCCTGTAATATTTAAACTAATATTTTATATATAATATATTCTTTAATTTAATATTTGGTAAGGTTTACAATTACAAAAATTAGGTTTTACTCATAATGACAGTATAACTGCCACATTGACTGCCACCAAACATGCATTGTGTTTAAAAATGCTTATAATTTTGTATCCATGTGAGTTTTACTATAATCAGTTGTTTTTGTAAGGTTTACAAATACAAAATATTAGTTTTACTCATAATGACAGTATACTGACAAAATGGCTAATAATGCCTTGAGGAATGTATCTTTGTGAGTTTTACTGGAAAAAATATTTTGTAAGGTTTGTAAAGACACAAGTAAGTTTTTTTTACACAATTTAACAGTTTAGCTGTCATACTATATATGAAAGTTATATAAACATAATTCCAAAACGAAATATGCAATCCGTCTAAAAATGCTGTAATATTGAATATATGTGAGTTTTATCAGATTCAGGTATTTTGGTAAGGTTTACGAATACAAAAATTAGGTTTTACTCATAGTGACAATATAACTGCCACACTCAATATGACAGTTAATCAAACATAACTCCTAAAACACGAATGCAAAATGACTAATAATGCCTAGAGAAATGTATTTTTGTGAGTTTTCCTGGAAAAAAAAAATAATTAAGGTTTGTAAAGACACAAGTTAGTTTTTTTTACTTAATATGACAGTATAACTGTTATACTAAATATGAAAGTTAAATAAACATAACTCCAAAACCAAACTTGCAATACGTCTAAAAATGCCTGTAATATTGAATCTATGTGAGTTTTACCAGAATCAGGTATTTAGGTAAGGTTTACAAATACAAAAAATTGGTTTCACTCATAATGACAGTATAACTGCCATATTCAAAATAACAGTTAATTAAACACAACTCCTAAACCAAACATGCTAAATGACTAATAATGCCTGGAGAAATGTATCTTTGTGAATTTTACTAGAAAATACTATTTTGTAATGTTTGTAAAGACAAAAGTTATTTTTTTATACTGAATATGATGGTATAACTGTCAAACTAAATATAAAATTAATATAAACATAATTCCAAAAACAAACTCCTAAACCAAACTTGCAATCCGTCTTAAACTGCCTGTAATATTGAATCTATATGAGTTTTACCAGAATCAGGTATTTTGGTAAAGACACGAGTTAGTTTGTTTTTTTTACACAATTTAACAGGATAGCTGTCATACTATATATGAAAGTTATATAAACACAACTCCAAAGCCAAATATGCAATCCGTCTAAAAATGCCTGTAATATTGAATATATGTGAGTTTTATCAGAATAAGGTATTTTGGTAAGGTTTACAAAAACAAAAATTATGTTTTACTCATAGTGACAGTATAACTATCACACTCAATATGACAGTTAATTACTCCTAATAACTCCTAAAACACAAATGCAAAATTACTAATAATGCCTAGAGAAAGGTATTTTTTGTGAATTTTACTGGAAAACAATATTTTGTAAGGTTTGTAAAGATACAAAATATTTGTTTTTTTTTTACTCAATATGATGGTATAACTTTCATACTAAATATGAAAGTTATATAAACATAACTCCAAAACCAAACATGTTTTATGTCTAAAAATTCCTGTAATATTGTATCGATGTGGGTTTAACCAGAATCAGGTATTTTGGTAAGGTTTACAAATACAAAAAATAGGTTTTACTCATAATGACAGTATAACTGCCACACTCAATATGACAGTTGTTTAAACATAACTCCTAAACCAAAAATGATAAATGGCTAATTATGCCTGGAGAAATGTATCTTTGTGAGTTTTACTGGGAACATTTTCTTTTGTAAGGTTTATGAAGACACAAGTTATTTTTTTTTACTCAATATGATGGTAAAACTGTAATACTAAATATAAAAGTTGTATAAACATTACTCCAAAACCAAACATGCATTATGTCTAAAAATGTGATTTTTACCAGAATGAGGTATTTTTGGTAAGGTTTACAAATACAAAAATTAGGTTTTACTCACTATGACAGTATACTGTCACATTCAATCTGACAGTTATTTAAACATACTGTAACTCCTAAACCACAATTACAAAATGGCTAATAATGCCTGGAAAAATGTATCTTTGTGAGTTTTCCTGGAAAAAAATTTTTTTCATAAGGTTTGTAAAGAAACAAGTTAGTTTTTTTTACTTAATATGACAGTATAACTGTCATACTAAATATGAAAGTTAAATAAACATAACTCCAAAACCAAAGTTGCAATATGTCTAAAAATGCCTGTTTTATTGAATCTATGTGAGTTTTACCAGAATCAGGTATTTTGGTAAGGTTTACAAATACAAAAATCGGGTTTTACTCATAATGACAGTATAACTGCCATATTCGAAATAACAGTTATTTAAACATAACTCCTAAACCAAACATGCTAAATGGCTAATAATGCCTGGAGAAATGTATCTTTGTGAGTTTTACTAGAAAAAAAATATTTTGTAAGGTTTGTAAGGATAAAAGTTTTTTTTTTTTTACTCAATATGATGGTATAACTGTCAAACTAAATATAAAAGTAATATAAACATAATTCCAAAACCAAACTCCTAAACCAAACTTGCAATCTGTCTTAAACTGCCTGTAATATTGAATCTATATGAGTTTTACCAGAATCAGGTATTTTGGTAAGGTTTACAAATACAAAACTTGGGTTTTACTCATAATGACAGTATTACTGCATTATTTGATATCACAGTTATTTAAACATAACTCCTAAACCAAACATGATGAATGGCTAATAATGCCTGGAAAAATGTATATAAACATAACTCCAAAACCAAACAAGCATTATGTCTAAAAATGCCTGTAATATTGTATCCTGTAAAACTTAAAAATATACATTTCTCCAGGCATTGTTAACCATTTTGCATGTGTGGTTTAGGAGTTATGTTTACATAACTGTAATATTTAATGTGGCAGTTAGACTGTCATTATGAGTAAAACCTAATTTTTGGTTTTGTAAACCTTACCAAAATACCTGATTCTAGTAAAACAAACATAGATTCATTGGTTTTGGAGTTATGTTTATATAACTTTCATATTTAGTATGACAGTTATATCATCATATTGAGTAACAAATTGAACTTGTGTCTTTTTAAACCTTACAATTTCGTTTTTTCCAGTAAAACTCACAAAGATACATTTCTCCAGGCATTATTAACCATTTTGCCTGTTTGGTAAAGGAGTTATGTTTACATAACTGTCATATTAAATGTGGAAGTTATACTGTCATAATGAGTAAAACCAAATGTGTGTATATGTAAACCTTACCAAAATACCTGATTCTGGTGAAACTCACATAGATACAATACTAAGGCATTTTTACAAATAATGCATGTTTGGTTTTTGAGCTATGTTTGTATACATTTCTCCAGGCATTAATAGCCATTTAGCATGTTTGGTTCCTCCAATGGGCTCACCACCCATAGCAGGGGCCATAGAGGTCGGGTGCAATGTGAACTGGGCGGTAGCCGAAGGCAGGGCACTTGGCGGTCCGATCCTCGGCTACAGAAGCTAGCTCTTGGGATGTGGAACGTCACCTCGCTGGGGGGGAAGGAGCCTGAGCTAGTGCGCGAGGTAGAGAAGTTCCGGTTGGATATAGTCGGACTCACCTCGACGCACAGCAAGGGCTCTGGAACCAGTTCTCTCGAGAGGGACTGGACTCTCTTCCACTCTGGCGTTGCCAGCAGTGAGAGGCGACGGGCTGGGGTGGCAATTCTTGTTGCCCCCCGGCTCAGAGCCTGCATGTTGGAGTTCAACCCGGTGGACGAGAGGGTAGCTTCCCTCCGCCTTCGGGTGGGGGGACGGGTCCTGACCGTTGTTTGCGCTTACGCGCCAAACAGCAGCTCAGAGTACCCACCCTTTTTGGATTCACTCGAGGGAGTACTTGAGAGTGCTCCCCCGGGTGATTCCCTCGTTCTACTGGGGGACTTCAACGCTCATATTGGCAACGACAGTGAAACCTGGAGAGGCGTGATTGGGAAGAATGGCCGCCCGGATCTGAACCCAAGTGGTGTTTTGTTATTGGACTTTTGTGCCCGTCACGGATTGTCCATAACGAACACCATGTTCAAGCATAAGGGTGTCCATATGTGCACTTGGCACCAGGACACCCTAGGCCGCAGTTCTATGATCGACTTTGTAGTTGTGTCATCGGATTTGCGGCCTCATGTTTTGGACACTCGGGTGAAGAGAGGGGCGGAGCTTTCTACCGATCACCACCTGGTGGTGAGTTGGCTGCGATGGTGGGGGAGGATGCCGGACAGACCTGGCAGGCCCAAACGCATTGTGAGGGTTTGCTGGGAACGTCTGGCAAAGTCTCCTGTCAGAGAGAGTTTCAATTCCCACCTCCGGAAGAACTTTGAACATGTCACGAGGGAGGTGCTGGACATTGAGTCCGAGTGGACCATGTTCCGCACCTCTATTGTCGAGGCGGCTGATTGGAGCTGTGGCCGCAAGGTAGTTGGTGCCTGTCGTGGCGGTAATCCTAGAACCCGTTGGTGGACACCGGCGGTGAGGGATGCCGTCAAGCTGAAGAAGGAGTCCTATCGGGTTCTTTTGGCTCATGGGACTCCTGAGGCAGCGGACAGGTACCGACAGGCCAAGCGGTGTGCGGCTTCAGCGGTCGCGGAGGCAAAAACTCGGACATGGGAGGAGTTCGGGGAAGCCATGGAAAACGACTTCCGGACGGCTTCGAAGCGATTCTGGACCACCATCCGCCGCCTCAGGAAGGGGAAGCAGTGCACTACCAACACCGTGTATGGAGGAACAGTGTGGTTTTCGTCCTGGTCGTGGAACTGTGGACCAGCTCTATACTCTCGGCAGGGTCCTTGAGGGTGCATGGGAGTTTGCCCAACCAGTCTACATGTGCTTTGTGGACTTGGAGAAGGCATTCGACCGTGTCCCTCGGGAAGTCCTGTGGGGAGTGCTCAGAGAGTATGGGGTTTCGGACTGTCTGATTGTGGCGGTCCGCTCCCTGTATGATCAGTGTCAGAGCTTGGTTCGCATTGCCGGCAGTAAGTCGGACACGTTTCCGGTGAGGGTTGGACTCCGCCAAGGCTGCCCTTTGTCACCGATTCTGTTCTTAACTTTTATGGACAGAATTTCTAGGCGCAGTCAAGGCGTTGAGGGGATCCGGTTTGGTGGCTGCGGGATTAGGTCTCTGCTTTTTGCAGATGATTTGGTCCTGATGGCTTCATCTGGCCAGGATCTTCAGCTCTCACTGGATCGGTTCGCAGCTGAGTGTGAAGCGACTGGGATGAGAATCAGCACCTCCAAGTCCGAGTCCATGGTTCTCGCCCGGAAAAGGGTGGAGTGCCATCTCCGGGTTGGGGAGGAGATCTTGCCCCAAGTGGAGGAGTTCAAGTACCTTGGAGTCTTGTTCACGAGTGAGGGAAGAGTGGATCGTGAGATCGACAGGCGGATCGGTGCGGCGTCTTCAGTAATGCGGACGCTGTATCGATCCGTTGTGGTGAAGAAGGAGCTGAGCCGGAAGGCAAAGCTCTCAATTTACCGGTCGATCTACGTTCCCATCCTCACCTATGGTCATGAGCTTTGGGTTATGACCGAAAGGACACGATCACGGGTACAAGCGGCCGAAATGAGTTTCCTCCGCCGGGTGGCGGTGTTCTCCCTTAGAGATAGGGTGAGAAGCTCTGTCATCCGGGGGGAGCTCAAAGTAAAGCCGCTGCTCCTCCACATCGAGAGGAGCCAGATGAGGTGGTTCGGGCATCTGGTCAGGATGCCACCCGAGCGCCTCCCTAAGGAGGTGTTTAGGGCATGTCCGACCGGTAGGAGGCCACGAGGAAGACCCAGGACACGTTGGGAAGACTATGTCTCCCGGCTGGCCTGGGAACGCCTCGGGATCCCCCGGGAGGAGCTGGACGAAGTGGCTGGGGAGACGGAAGTCTGGGCTTCCCTGCTTAGGCTGCTGCCCCCGCGACCCGACCTCGGATAAGCGGAAGAAGATGGATGGATGGATGGATGGTTCAGGAGTTATGTTTAAATAACTGTTATTTTGAATATGGCAGTTATACTGTCATTATGAGTAAAACCTAAAATTTGTATTTATAAACCTTACCAAAGTACTGTCATAGTGAGTAAAACCAATATTTTGTATTTGCAAACCTTACAAAAATAACTAATTCTAGTAAAACTCACATGGATACAATATTAGAGTTATTTTTAGATATAATGCATGTTTGGTTTTGGAGTTATGTTTATACAACTTTTACATTTAGTATGACAGTCATGTCATATTGAGTAAAAAAAATAACTTGTTTTACAAACCTTACAATTTTTTCCAAGCATTATTAGCCATTTTGTATGTGTGGTTTAGGAGTTATATTTAAATAACTGTCATATTGAGTGTGGCAGTTATACTGTCATTATGAGTAAAACCTTATTTTTGTATTTGTAAATCTTACCGAAATACCTGATTGTAGTAAAACTCACATAGATACAATATTACAGGCATTTTTAGACATAATGCATGTTTGGTTTTGGAGTTATGTTTATATAACTTTCATATTTAGTATGACAGTTATACTGTCATATTAAGTAAAAAAAACTAACTTGTGTCTTTACAAACCTTACAAAATATATATATTTTTTTTTCAGTAAAACTCACAAAGATACATTTTCCCAGGCATTATTAGTCATTTTGTATGTGTGGTTTAGGAGTTATGTTTAAATAACTGTCATATTGAATGTGACAGCATACTGTCATAGTGAGTAAAACCAATATTTTGTATTTGCAAACCTTAAAAAAACAACTGATTCTAGTAAAACTCACATGGATACAATGTTACAGGCATTTTTAGACATAATGCATGTTTGGTTTTGGAGTTTTGTTTATATACATTTTACATTTAGTATGACAGTTATACTGTCATATGGAGTAAAAAACAACTAACTTGTGTCTTTACAAACCTTACAAAAATGTTTGTTTTTTTCAGTAAAACTCACAAAGATGTATTTCTCCAGTCATTATTAGCAATTTAGCATGTTTGGTTTAGGAGTTATGTTTAAATAACTGTCATTTTGAATGTTGCAGTTATACTGTCATTATGAGTAAAACCTATTTTTTGTATTTGTAAACCTTACCCAAATACCTGTTTCTGGTGAAACTCACATAGATTCAATATAACAGGCATTTTTAGACGAATTGCATGTTTGGTTTTGAAGTTAGTTTATATAACTTTCAAATTTAGTAAGACAGTTATACCATCATATTGAGTAAAAAAAACTAATTTGTGTCCAAACAAACCTTACAAAATATTTTTTTTCCAGTAAAACTCACAAAAATACATTTCTCCAGGCATTATTAGCCGTTTTGCATCTGTGGTTTAGAATTTATGTTTAAATAACAGTCAGATTGAATGTTACAGTATACTGTCATAGTGAGTAAAACCAAAATGTTGTATTTGCAAACCTTACAAAAACAAATGATTCTACTAAAACTCACTTGGATACAATATTATAGGAATTTTTAAGACATAATGCATGTTTGGTTTAGGAATTTTGTTTAAAAACTATTTTATTGCTTTTTTTGCATTTTATCAGGATTTTAAAAACATCACTGTCATATTGAGAAAAAAACTACTTTTTGTAATTGCAAGCCTTAAAAAAGCATATGTTCGAGTAAAACTCACAAGGATGCATTGTTTTAGGAATTATTAGCATGTTTGCATGTGTGGTTTAGGAGTTATGTTTAAATAACTGTCATTTTGCGTGTGGCAGTTATACTGTCATTATGAGTCAAACTTAATTTTTGTATTTGTGAACCTTACCAAAATACCTGATTGTAGTAAAACTCACATAGATACAATATTACAGGCATTTTAAGACATAATGCATGTTTGGTTTTGGAATTATGTTTATATAACTTTCATATTTAGTATGACAGTTAAACTGTCATATTGAGTAAAAAAAACTAATTTGTGTCTTTACAAACCTTACAAAATATATATATTTTTTTTTCAGTAAAACTCACAAAGACACATTTCTCCAGGCATTATTAGTCATTTTGTATGTGTGGTTTAGGAGTTGTGTTTAAATAACTGTCAGATTGAATGTGACAGTATACTGTCATAGTGAGTAAAACCAATATTTTGTATTTGCAAACCTTACAAAAACAACTTATTCTAGTAAAACTCACATGGATACAATATTACAGGCATTTTTAGACATAAAGCATGTTTGGTTTTGAAGTTATGTTTATATACATTTTACATTTAGTATGAGAGTTATACTGTCATATGGAGAAAAAAACAACTAACTTGTGTCTATACAAACCTTACAAAATATTTTTTTCCGGTAAAACTCACAAAAATACATTTCTCCAGGCATTATTAGCCATTTTGCATCTGTGGTTTAGAATTTATGTTTAAATAACAGGCAGATTGAATGTGACAGTATACTGTCATAGTGAGTAAAACCTAATTTTTGTATTTGTTAACCTTACCAAAATACCTGATTCTGGTAAAACTCATATAGATACAATAGTACAGGAATTTTTAGACATAAAACATGTTTGGTTTTGGAGATATGTTTATAAAACTTTCATATTTAGTATGACAGTTATACCATCATATTACGTAAAAAAAACTAATTTGTGTCTTTACAAACCTTACAAAATATTTTTTTTCCCTTTAAAATTCACAAAGATACATTTTCCAGGCATTATTAGTCATTTTGCATTTGTTTTTTAGGAGTTATGTTTAAAAAACTGTCATATTGAGTGTGGCAGTTATACTGTCATTATGAGTAAAACCTAATTTTTGTATTTGTAAACCTTATCAAAATACCTGATTTTGGTAAAAATCACACAGATTCAATATTACAGGCATTTTTAGACGGATTGCAAGTTTGGTTTTGGAGTTATGTGTATATAACTTTCATATTTAGTATGACAGTTATACTGTCAAATTGAGTAAAAAATAACAAACTTGTAATTTTACAAACCTTACAAAATATTTTTTTCCAGTAAAATTCACAGAGATACATTTTTCCAGGCATTATTAGTCATTTTGCATGTGTGGTTTAGGAGTTATGTTTAAATAGCTGTCAGATTGAATGTGACAGTATATTGTCATAGTGAGTAAAACCAATATTTTGTATTTGCAAAACTTACAAAAACAACTGATTCTAGTAAAACTCACATGGATACAATATTACAGACATTTTTAGACATAATGCATGTTTGGTTTTGGAGTTATGTTTATACTACTTTTACATTTAGTATGACAGTTATACTGTCCATCCATCCATCCATTTTCTACCGCTTATTCCCTTCGAGGTCACGGGGGGTGCTGGAACCTATCTCAGCTATAATCGGGCGGAAGGCAGGGTACACCCTGAAAAAGTCGCCACCTCATCATATTAAGTAAAAAAAACAACTAAATTGTTTCTTTACAAACCTAACAAAATATTTTTTTCCAGTAATTTCACAAAGATACATTTCTCCAGGCATGATAGCCATTTTGCATGTGTGGTTTGGTAGTTATGATTAAATAACTGTCAAATTGAATGTGACAGTATACTATCATGGTGAGTAAAACCAATATTTTGTATTTGCAAACCTTAAAAAAACAACTTATTCTAGTAAAACTCAACAATTGATTTTAGTAAAACTCGCATGGATACAAAATTACAGGCATTTTTAAACATAATGCATGTTTGGTTTTGGAGTTATGTTTATATATTTTTTACATTTAGTATTATAGTTATACTGTCATATTGTGTAAAAAAAACTAACTTGTGTCTTTATAAAACTTAAAAAAAAAATGTTCCAGTAAAACTCACAAAGATACATTTCTACAGGCATTATTAGCCATTAACCATGTTTGGTTTAGAGTTATGTTTAAATAACTGTCATATTGAGTGTGGCAGATATACTGTCATTATGAGTAAAACCTATTTTTTGTATTCGTAAATTACCAAAATAACTGATTCTGATAAAACTCACATGGATAAAATATCACAGGATTTTTTAGACATAAAACATGTGCCCATCATATTGAGTAAAAAAAAACTAAATTGTGTCTATACAAACCTTACAAAATATTTTTTTTTCCAGTAAAACTCACAAAAATACAGTTCTCCAGTTATTATTAGCCATTTTGCATCTGTGGTTTAGAGTTTGTGTTTAAATAACAGTCAGATTGAATGTGACAGTATACTGTCATAGTGAGTAAAACCTAATTTTTGTATTTGTAAACCTTAACAAAATACCTGATTCTAGTAAAACTCACATAGATTCAATATTACAGGCATTTTTAGACGGATTGCATGTTTGATATTGGAGTTATGTTTATATAACTTTTACATTTATTATGACAGTATACAAACATATTGAATAAAAAAACCTATTGTGTGTCTTATCAAACCTTACAAAATATTTTTTTTCCTGTACAACTCACAAAGATACATTTCTCCAGGCATTATTAGCCATTTTGCATGTGTGGTTTAGGAGTTATGTTAACATAACCGTCATATTGAGGGTGGCAGTTATACTGTCATTATGTGTAAAAGCTAATTTTTGTATTTATAAACCTTACCAAAATTCCTGATTCTGGTAAAACTCACATAGATACAATATTACAGGCATTTTTAGACATAATGCATGTTTGGTTTTGGAGTTATGTTTATATACATTTTTCCAGGCATTATTAGCTATTTATCATGTTTGGTTTAGGAGTTATGTTTAAATAACTGTCATATCAAATAATGCAGTTATACTGTCATTATGAGTAAAACCCAAGTTTTGTATTTGTAAACCTTACCAAAATACCTGATTCTGGTAAAACTCATTTAGATTCAATATGTTTGTTTCTCATAGTCATTCAAATCGACGTCCCACTGGGGTGAGTTTTTCCTTGCCCGTATGTGGGCTTTGTACCTAGGATGTCGTTGTGGCTTTTGCAGCCCTTTGAGACACTTGTGATTTAGGGCTATATAAATAAAGATTGATTGATTGATTGATTGAATATTACAGGCAGTTTAAAGTTCAAGTTAAAGTTAAAGTACCAATGATTGTCACACACACACTAGGTGTGGCGAGATTATTCTCTGCATTTGACCCATCACCCTTGATCACCCCCTGGGAGGTGAGGGGAGCAGTGGGCAGCAGCGGTGGCCGCGCCCGGGAATCATTTGGGTGATTTAACCCCCAATTCCAACCCTTGATGCTGAGTGCCAAGCAGGGAGGTAATGGGTCCCATTTTTATAGTCTTTGGTATGACTCGGCCGGGGTTTGAAGACGGATTGCAAGTTTGGTTTAGGAGTTTGGTTTTGGAATGATGTTTATATTAATTCTATATTTAGTTTGACAGTTATACCATCATATTGAGTAAAAAAAAAAAAAACTTTTGTCTTTACAAACCTTACAAAATATTTTTTTCTAGTAAAACTCACAAAGATACATTTCTCCAGGAATGTTTAGCTATTTAGTATGTTTGGTTTAGGAGTTATGTTTAAAAAACTGTTATTTTGAATATGGCAGTTATACTGTCATTATGAGTAAAACCCAATTTTTGTATTTGTAAACCTTACCAAAAATACCTGATTTTGGTAAAAATCACATAGATACAATATTGCAGGCATTTTTAGACATAATGCATGTTTGGTTTTGGAGTTATGTTTATACAACTTTCATATTTAGTATGACAGTTATACCATCGTATTGAGTAAAAAAAACAAAACGTGTGTCTTTATAAACCTTACAAAAAATTGTTTCCCAGTAAAACTCACAAAGATACATTTCTCCAGGCATAATTAGTCATTTATCATGTTTGGTTTAGGAGTTATGTTTAAATAACTGTCATATTGAGTGTGGCAGTTAAACTGTCATTATGAGTAAAACCTATTTTTTGTATTTGTAAACCTTCCCAAAATACCTGATTCTGGTAAAACCCACATCGATACAATATTACAGGATTTTTTTAGACATAAAGCATGTTTGGTTTTGGAGTTATGTTTATATAACTTTCATATTTAGTATGACAGTTATACCATCATATTGAGTAAAAAAAAAACTAATTTTTATCTTTACAAACCTTACAAAATATTTTTTCCAGTAAAACTCACAAATATACATTTCTCTAGGCATTAGTAGTAATTTTGCATTTGTGTTTTAGGAGTTATGTTTAATTAACTGTCATATTGAGTGTGGCAGTTATACTGTCACTATGAGTAAAACCTAATTTTTGTATTCGTATACCTTACCAAAATACCTGATTCTGATAAAACTCACATATATTCAATATTACAGGCATTTTTAGATGGATTGCATATTTGGTTTTGGAATTATGTTTATATAACTTTAATATATAGTATGACAGCTATACTGTTAAATTGTGTAAAAAAAAACTAACTTGTGTCTTTACAAACCTTACAAAATATTTTTTCCAGTAAAACTCACAAAGATACATTCCTCAAGGCATTATTAGCCATTTTGTCAGATTAATTGTGACAGTTTACTGTCATTATGAGTAAAACTAATATTTGTTATTTGTAAACCTTACAAAAACAACTGATTCTAGTAAAACTCACATGGATACAAAATTATAAGCATTTTTAGACATAATGCATGTTTGGTGGCAGTCAATGTCGCAGTTATACTGTCATTATAAGTAAAACCTAATTTTTGTATTTGTCAACCTTACCAAAATACCTGATTCTGGTAAAACTCACATAGATACAACATTACAGGCATTTTTAGACATAATGTATGTTTGGTTTTGGAGTTATATTTATATAACTTTCATATTTAGTATGACAGTTATACAATCATATTAAATAAAATAAACTAACTTGTGTATTTATAAACCTTACAAAGTATTTGTTTCCAGTAAAACTCACACTGATACATTTCTCCAGGCATTATTAGCCATTTATCATGTTTGGTTTAGGAGTTATGTTTAAATAACTGTCATATCAAATGTTGCAGTTATACTGTCATTATGAGTAAAAGCCAAGTTTTGTATTTGTAAACCTTACCAAAATACCTGATTCTGGTAAAACTCACATAGATTAAATATTACAGGCAGTTTAAGACATATTGCAAGTTTGGTTTTGGAGTTTGGTTTTGGAATTATGTTTATATAATTTTTATTTTTAGTATGACAGTTATACCATCATATTGAGTAAAAAAAAACTAACTTTTGTCTTTCCAAACCTTACAAAATATTTTTTTCTAGTAAAAATCACAAAGATACATTTCTCCAGGCATTATTAGCCATGTATCATGTTTTGTTTAGGAATTATGTTTAAATAACTGTCATGTTGAGTGTGGCAGTTATATTGTCATTATGAGTAAAACCTATTTTTTGTATTTGTAAACCTTACCAAAATACCTGATTCTGGTAAAACTCATATAGATACAATATTACTGGAATTTTTAGACATAAAACATGTTTAGTTTAGGAGTTATGTTTAAATAACTGTCAGATTGAATGTGACAGTATACTGTCATAGTGAGTTAAACCAATATTTTGTATTTGCAAACCTTACAAAAACAACTGATTCTAGTTAAACTCACATGATTACAATATTACAGGCATTTTTAGACATAATGCATGTTTGGTTTTGGAGTTATGTTTATAATTTTTTTACATTTAGTATGACAGATTTACTGTCATATTGAGTAAGAAAAAAATATCTTGTGTCTTTACAAACCCATTCATCCATCCATTTTCTACCGCCTATTCCCTTTGGGGTCCCGGGGGGTGCTGGAGCCTATCTCAGCTACAATCGGGCGGAAGGCGGGGTACACCCTGGACAAGTCGCCACCTCATCGCAGTCTTTACAATCCTTACAAAATTGTTTTTTTTTTCCTGTAAAACTTAAAAATATACATTTCTCCAGGCATTATTAACCATTTTGCATGTGTGGTTTAGGAGTTATGTTTACATAACTGTCATATTGAATGTGGCAGTTATACTGTCATTATGAGTAAAACCTATTTTTTGTTTTTGTAAACCTTACCAAAATACCTGATTCTAGTAAAATGAACATAGATTCATTGGTTTTGGAGTTATGTTAATATAACTTTCATATTTAGTATGACAGTTATATCATCATATTGAGTAAAAAATGTAACTTGTATCTTTATAAACCTTACAAATTCGTTTTTTCTAGTAAAACTCACAAAGATACATTTCTCCAGGCATTATTAACCATTTTGCATGTGTGGTGTAGGAGTTATGTTTACATAACTGTCATATTAAATGTGGCAGTTATACTGTCATTATAAGTAAAACCAAATGTGTGTATATGTAAACCTTACCAAAATACCTGATTCTGGTAAAACTCACATAGATACAAAATTACAGGCATTTTTAGACATAATGCATGTTTGGTTTTGGAGTTATGTTTATACAACTTTCATATTTAGTATGACAGTTATACCATTTCAACATAATTCATACACCAAACATGCAACATGTCTAATAATGCCTGAAGACATGTATCCTTGTTAGTTTTACTAGAAAATGTATCTTTTGTAAGTTTTGCAACGACGCAAGTTAGTTTTTTTAATTCAATATAAGAGTATAACTGTCAAACTAAATGTAAAAGTTATAAAAACATAACTCCAAAACTGAACATGCATTATGTCTAAAAATGCCTAAAATATTGAATCTATGATAGTTTTAAAAGAATCAGGTAATTTGGTAAGGTTTACAAATACAAAAATTAGGGTTACTCATAATGACAGATAACTGCTAAAATCAATTTGACAGTTATTTAAACATAACTTCCTAACCACACTTTCAAAATAGGCTAATAAAGCCTAAAACAATGCATCCATGTGAGTTTTACTCGAAACATTTGCTATTTTAAGGCTTGCAAACACAAAAAGTAGTTGTTTACTCATTATGACAGTAATGTTCTTAAAATCCTGAGATAATGTGAAAAAGCAATAAAAATGTTTTTCATCATGATTCCTACACCAAACATGCAACATGTCTAATAATGCCTGGATACATGTATCTTTGTTAGTTATACTAGAAAAAGTATCTTTTGTAAGTTTTGCAAAGAGGCAAGTTTTTTTTAATTCAATATGACAGTATAACTGTCAAACTAAATATGAAAGTTATATAGACATAACTCCAAAACTAAACATGCATTATGTCTAAAAATAACTAAAATATTGTATATATGTGAGTTTTACAAAAATCTGTTAATTTGGTAAGGTGTACAATTACATACATTAGGGGTTTACTCATAATGACAGTTAACTGCTACATTCAATTTGACTGTTATTTAAACATAACTCCCTAACCACACATGCAAAATAGGTTAATAAAGCCTAAAACAATGCATCCTTGTGAGTTTTACTCGAAACATATGCTATTTTAAGGCTTGCAAACACAAAAAGTAGTTTTTTACTCATTATGACAGTAATGTTCTTAAAATCCTAAGATAATGCGATATAAGCAATAAAAATGTTTTTCAACATAATTCCTACACCAAACATGCAACATGTCTAATAATACGTGAAGATATATATCTTTGTTAGTTTTACTAGAAAAATTATCTTTTGTAAGTTTTGCAAAGAGGCAAGTTAGTTTTTTTAATTCAATATGACAGTATAACTGTCATACCAAATATGAAATATATATAAACATAACTCCAAAATTGAACATGCATTATGTCTAAAAATGCCTAAAATATTGTATCTATGTGAGTTACACCAGAATCAGGTAATTCGGTAGGGTTTACATATACGAAAATTGTTTTTTTTCATAATGACAGTATAACTGCTACATTCAATTTGACTGTTATTTAAACAAAACTTCCTAATCACACATGCAAATAGGTTAGTAAAGCCTAAAACAATGCATCCTTGTGAGTTTTACTCGAAACATTTGTTATTTTAAGGTTTGCAAACACAAAAAGTAGTTTTCTACTCATTATGACAGTAATGTTCTTAAAATCCTGAGATAATGCGAAATAAGCAATAAAAATGTTTTTTTTAACATAATTCCTACATCGAACATGCAACATGTCTAATAATGCCTGAAGACATGTATCTTTGTTAGTTTTATTAGAAAAAATATCTTTTGTAAGTTTTGCAAAGAGGCAAGTTAGTTTTTTTAATTCAATATGCCAGTATAACTGTCATACCAAATATGAAATATATATAAACATAACTCCAAAATTGAACATGCATTATGTCTAAAAATGCCTATAATATTGTATCTATGTGAGTTTCACCAGAATCAGGTAATTTGGTAAGGTGTACAAATACAAAAATTTTTTTTTTTTCATAATGACAGTATAACTGCTACATTCAATTTGACTGTTATTTAAACAAAACTTCCTAATTACATATGCAAATACGTTAATAAAGCCTAAAACAATGCATCCTTGTGAATTTTACTCGAAACATTTGCTATTTTAAGGTTTGCAAACACAAAAAGTAGTTTTTTACTCATTATGACAGTAATGTTCTTAAAATCCTGAGATAATGCGAAATAAGCAATCAAAATGTTTTTCATCATAAATCCTACACCAAACATGCAACATGTCTAATAATTTTTGAAGATATATGTTTTTGTTACTTTTACTAGAAAAATTATCTTTTGTAAGTTTTGCAAAAAGGCAAGTTCGTTTTTTTTTAATTCAATATGAAAGTATAACTCTCAAAATAAATATGAAAGTTATATAAACATATTTTCAAAACTAAACATGCATTATGTCTAAAAATAACTAAAATATTGTATCTATGTGAGTTTTACAAAAATCAGTTAATTTGGTAAGGTTTATAAATACAAAAATTAGGTTTTACTCATAATGACAGTATAACTGCCACCCTCAATATGACGGTTATGTTAACATAACTCCTAAACCACACATGCAAAATGGCTAATAATGCCTGGAGAAATGTATCTGTGTGAGTTCTACAGGAAAAAAAATATTTTGTAACGTTTGATAAGACACAAAATAGTTTTCTTTATTCAATATGTTTGTATAACTGTCATAATAAATGTAAAAGTTATATAAACATAACTCCAATACCAAACATGCAATCCGTCTAAAAATGCCTGTGATATTGAATCTATGTGAGTTTTATCAGAATCAGGTATTTTGGTAAGGTTTACAAATACAAAAATTGGGTTTTACTCATAATGACAGTATAACTGCCATATTCAAAATAACAGTTATTTAAACATAACTCCTAAACCAAATATGCTTAATAGCTAATAATGCCTGGAGAAATTTATCTTTGTGAGTTGTTTCTAGAAAAAAATATTTTGTTAAATTTGTAAAGACAAAAGTTTTTTTTTTTTTACTCAAAATGATGGTATAACTGTCAAACTAAATATAAAAGTGATATAAACATCATTCCAAAACCAAACTCCTAAACCAAACTTGCAATCCGTCTTAAACTGCCTGTAATATTGAATCTATATGAGTTTTACCAGAATCAGGTATTTTAGTAAGGTTTACAAATACAAAAATTGGGTTTTACTCATAATGACAGTATAACTGCATTATTTGATATGACAGTTATTTAAACATAACTCCTAAACCAAACATGATAAATAGCTAATAATGCCTGGAAAAATGTATATAAACATAACTCCAAAACTAAACATGCATTATGTCTAACAATGCCTGTAATATTGTATCTATGTGAGTTTTACCAGAATCAGGAATTTTGGTAAGGTTTATAAATACAAAAATTAGGTTTTACACATATTGACAGTATAACTGCCACCCTCAATATGACGGTTATGTTAACATGCAAAATGGTTAATAATGTCTGAAAAAATAGTTTTTTTTACTCAATATGACAGTATTTTTTTTCCCAGTAAAACTCACAAAGATACAGTTTCTCCAGGCTTTATTAGCCATTTAGCATGTTTTGTTTAGGAGTTATGTCATTTCGAATGTGGCAGTCATCCGTCATTATGAGTAAAACCTAATTTTTTTATTTGTAATCCTTACCAAAAAACCTGATTCTGGTAAAAATCACATTTATTCAATATTACAGACATTTTTAGACAGATTGCAAGTTTGGTTTCGGAGTTATGTTTATATAACTTTCAAATTTAGTAAGACAGTTATACTATCATATTGAGTAAAAAAAAAACTAACTTATGTCTATACAAACCTTACAAAATATTTTTTTCCGGTAAAACTCACAAAAATACATTTCTCCAGGCATTATTAGCCATTTTGCATCTGTGGTTTAGAATTTATGTTTAAATAACAGGCAGATTGAATGTGACAGTATACTGTCATAGTGAGTAAAACCTAATTTTTGTATTTGTAAACCTTACCAAAATACCTGATTCTGGTAAAACTCATATAGATACAATTTTACAGGAATTTTTAGACATAAAACATGTTTGGTTTTGGAGTTATGTTTATATAACTTTTATATTTAGTATGACAGTTATAGCATCATATTGCGTAAAAAAAACAAATTTGTGTCCTTACAAATCTTACAAAATATTTTTTTTCCATTAAAATTCAGAAAGATACATTTTTCCAGGCATTTTTAGTCATTTTGCATTTGTTTTTTAGCAATTATGTTTAAAAAAACTGTCATATTGAGTGTGGCAGTTATACTGTCATTATGAGTAAAACCAAATTTTTGTATTTGTAAACCTTACCAAAATACCTGATTTTGGTAAAACTCACATAGATACAATATTACAGGAATTTTTAGACATAAAACATGTTTGGTTTTGGAGTTATGTTTATATAACTTTCATATTTAGTATGACAAATATACCATCATATTAAGTAAAAAAAACTAATTTGTGTCTTTACAAACCTTACAATTAAACAGTTATACTTTCAAATTGAGTAAAAAAAAACAAACTTGTAATTTTACAAACCTTACAAAATATTTTTTTCCAGTAAAATTCACAGAGATATATTTTTTCAGACATTATTAGTCATTTTGCATGTGTGGTTTAGGAGTTATAATTAAATAGCTGTCAGATTGAATGTGACAGTATACTGTCATAGTGAGTAAAACCAATATTTTGTATTTGCAAAACTTAAAAAAACAACTGATTCTAGTAAAACTCACATGGATACAATATTACAGGCATTTTTAGACATAATGCATGTTTGGTTTTGGAGTTATGTTTATACTACTTTTACATTTAGTATGACAGTTATACTGTCCATCCATCCATCCATTTTCTACCGCTTATTCCCTTCGGGGTCGCGGGGGGCGCTGGAGCCTATCTCAGCTACAATCGGGCGGAAGGCGGGGTACACCCTGGAAAATTTGCTACCTCATCATATTAAGTAAAAAAAACTAAATTGTTTCTTTACAAACCTTACAAAATATGTATTTCCAGTAATCTCACAAAGATACATTTCTCCAGGCATTATAGCCATTTTGCATGTGTGGTTTGGTAGTTATGTTTAAATAACTGTCAAATTGAATGTGACAGTATACTATCATGGTGAGTAAAACCAATATTTTGTAATTGCAAACCTTACTTCAACAATTGATTTTAGTAAAACTCGCATGGATACAAAATTTAGGAGTTATGTTAACATAACCGTCATATTAAAGGGTGGCAGTAATACTGTCATTATGAGTAAAACCTAATTTTTGCATTTATAAACCTTACCAAAATTCCTGATTCTGGTAAAACTCACATAGATACAATATTACAGGCATTTTTAGACATAATGCATGTTTGGTTTTTGAGTTATGTTTATATACATTTTTCCAGGCATTATTAGCTATTTATCATGTTTGGTTTAGGAGTTATGTTTAAATAACTGGCATATCAAATAATGCAGTTATACTGTCATTATGAGTAAAACCCAAGTTTTGTATTTGTAAACCTTACCAAAATACCTGATTCTGGTAAAACTCATATAGATTCAATATTACAGGCAGTTTAAGACGGATTGCAAGTTTGGTTTAGGAGTTTGGTTTTGGAATGATGTGTATATTACTTTTATATTTAGTTTGACAGTTATACCATCATTTTGAGTAAAAAAACAAAAACTTTTGTCCTTACAAACCTTACAAAATATTTTTTTCTAGTAAAACTCACAAAGATACATTTCTCCAGGCATCATTAGCTATTTAGCATGTTTGGTTTAGGAGTTATGTTTAAATAACTGTTATTTTGAATATGGCAGTTATACTGTCATTATGAGTAAAACCCAATTTTTGTATTTGTAAACCTTACCAAAATACCTGATTCTGGTAAAACTCACATAGATTCAATATTACAGGCTTTTTTGGACGTATTGCAAGTTTGGTTTTGGAGTTATGTTTATTTAACTTTCATATTTAGTATGACAGTTTTACTGTCATATTAAGTAAAAAAACTAACTTGTTTCTTTACAAACCTTACACATTTTTTATTTTTTTTCCAGGAAAATTTACAAAGATACATTTCTCCAGGCATTATTAGCCATTTTGTATTTGTGGTTTAGGAGTTACAGTATGTTTAAATAACTGTCAGATTGAATGTGACAGTATACTGTCATAGTGAGTAAAACCCAAGTTTTGTATTTGTAAAACTTACCAAAATACCTGATTCTGGTAAAACTCACATAGATTCAATATTACAGGCAGTTTAAGACAAATTGCAAGTTTGGTTTAGGAGTTTGGTTTTGGAATTATGTTTATATAACTTTCATATTTAGCATGACAGTTATACCATCTTATTGAGTAAAAAAAAACTAACTTTTGTCTTTACAAACCTTACAAAATATTTTTTTCTAGTAAAACTCACAAAGATACATTTCTCCAGGCATTATTAGCCATTTAGCATGTTTGGTTTAGGAGTTATGTTTAAATAACTGTTATTTTGAATATGGCAGTTATACTGTCATTATGAGTAAAACCTAATTTTTGTATTTGTAAACCTAACCAAAAATACCTGATTCTGGTAAAAATCACATAGATACAATATTGCAGGCATTTTTAGACATAATGCAGGTTTGGTTTCGGAGTTATGTTTATACAACTTTTGTATTTAGTATGACAGTTATACCATCATATTGAGTAAAACAAAATAACTTGTGTCTTTATAAACCTTACAAAAAAAATTGTTTCCCAGTAAAACTCACAAAGATACATTTCTCCAGGCATATTTAGCCATTTATTACTGTCATAATGAGTAAAAAACAACTTTTTGTGTTTGCAAGCCTTAAAATATCATATGTTTCGAGTAAAACTCACAAGGATGCATTGTTTTAGGCTTTATTAGCCTATTTTGCATGTGTGGTTAGGAAGTTATGTTTAAATAACTGTAAAATTGAATGGAGCAGTTATCTGTCATTATGAGTAAACCCCTAATTTATGTAATTGTACACCTTGCCAAATTAACTGATTCTTGTAAAACTCACATAGATTCAATATTTTAGGCATTTTTAGACATAATGCATGTTCAGTTTTGGAGTTATGTTTACATAACTTTAATATTTGGTATGACAGTTATACTGTCATATTGAATTTTTTAAAAAAAACTTGCGTCATGGCAAAACTTACAAAAGATAATTTGTCTAGTAAAACTAACAAAGATACATGTCTTCAGGCATTATTAGACATGTTGCATGTTTGGTGTAGGAATTATGTTGAAAAACATTTGTATTGCTTATTTCGCATTATCTCAGGATTTTAAGAACATTACTGTCATAATGGGTAAAAAACTACTTTTTGTGTTTGCAAGCCTTAAAATAGCAAATTTTTGGAGAAAAACTCACAAGGATGCATTGTTTTAGGCTTTATTAACCTATTTGCATGTGTGATTAGGAAGTTATGTTTAAATAACAGTCAAATTGAATGTAGCAGTTATACTGTCATTATGAAAAAAAAAAAAATTTTGTATTTGTAAACCTTACCAAATTACCTGATTCTAGGGAAACTCACATAGATACAATATTACAGGCATTTTTAGACATAATGCATGTTCAGGTTTGGAGTTATGTTTATATAACTCTTACATTTTGTATGACAGTTATACTGTCATATTGAATTAAAAAAAACTAACTTGCGTCATTGCAAAAGTTACAGAATATATTTTTTTCTAGTAAAACTGACAAAGATGCACATCTTCAGGCATTATTAGACATGTTGAATGTTTGGTGAAGAATTATGTTGAAAAACATTTTTATTGCTTGTTTCGCATTATCTCAGGATTTTAAGAACATTACTGTCATAATGAGTAAAAAACTACTTTTTGTGTTTGCAAGCCTTAAAATAGCATATGTTTCGAGTAAAACTCACATGGATGCATTGTTTTAGGCTTTATTAGCCTATTTTGCATGTGTGGTTAGAAGTTATGTTAAAATAACTGTCAAATTGAATGTAGCAAATATCTGACATTATGAGTAAACCCCTAATTTATGTAATTGTACACCTTACTAAATTAACTGATTCTTGTAAAACTCACATAGATACAATATTTTAGGCATTTTCATACATAATGCATGTTCAATTTTGGAGTTATGTTTATATAACTTTCATATTTGGTATGACAGTTATACTTTCAAATAGAATCAAAAAAACTAACTTGCCTCTTTGCAAAACTTACAAAAGGTAATTTTCTAGTAAAACTAACAAAGATACATGTCTTCAGGCATTATTAGACATGTTGCATGTTTGGTGTAGGAATTATGTTGAAAAACATTTTTATTGCTTATTTCGCATTATCTCAGGATTTTAAGAACATTACTGTCATAATGAGTAAAAAACTACTTTTTGTGTTTTCAAACCTTAAAATAGCAAATGTTTCGAGTAAAACTCAAAAGGATGCATTGTTTTAGGCTATATTAGCCTATTTTGCATGTGTGGCTAGGAAGTTATGTTTAAATAACTGTCAAATTGAATGTAGCAGTTATCTGTCATTATGAGTAAACCCCTAATTTTTGTATTTGTACACCTTACCAAGTTAACTGATTCTTGTAAAACTCACATAGATACAATATTTTAGGCATTTTTAGAAATAATGCATGTTTAGTTTTGGAGTTATGTTTATATGACTTTCATATTTGGTATGACATTTATATTGTCATATTGAATAAAAAAAACTAACTTGCCTCTTTGCAGAACTTACAAAAGATAATTTTTCTAGTAAAACTAACAAATATAAATTTTTTCACGCATTATTAGACATGTTGCATGTTTGATGTAGGAATTATGTTGAAAAACATTTTTATTGCTTATTTCGCATTATCTCAGGATTTTAAGAACATTACTGTCATAATGGGTAAAAAACTACTTTTTGTGTTTGCAAGCCTTAAAATAGCAAATTTTTCGAGTAAAACTCACAAAAATGCATTGTTTTAGGCTTTATTAACCTATTTTGCATGTGTGGTTAGGGAGTTATGTTTAAATAACAGTCAAATTGAATGTAGCAGTTAACTGTCATTATGAGTAAACTCCTAATGTATGTAATTGTACACCTTACTAAATTAACTGATTCTTGTAAAATTCACATAGATACAATATTTTAGTTATTTTTAGACATAATGCATGTTCAGTTTTGGAGTTATGTTTATATAACTTTCATATTTGGTTTGACAGTTAATATGTCATATTGTATTAAAAAAACTAACTTGAGTCTTTGTAAAACTTACAAAAGATAGATTTTGTAGTATAACTAACAAAGATACATGTATCCAGGCATTATTAGACATGTTGCATGTTTGGTGTAGGAATCATGATGAAAAACATTTTTATTGCATTATCTCAGGATTTTAAGAACATTACTGTCATAATGAGTAAAAAACTACTTTTTGTGTTTGCAAGCCTTAAAATAGCATATGTTTCGAGTAAAACTCACAAGGATGCATTGTTTTAGGCTTTATTAGCCTATTTGCATGAGTGGTTAGGAAGTTATGTTTAAATAACTGTAAAATTGAATATAGCAGTTGTACTGTCATTATGAGAAAAACCACATTTTTGTATTTGTAAACCTTACCAAATTACCTTATTCTGGTAAAATTCACATAGATACAATATTTTAGTTATTTTTAGACATAATGCATGTTCAGTTTTGGAGTTAAGTTTATATAACTTTTACATTTAGTTTGACAGTTATACTGTTATATTGAATTAAAAAAACTAACTTGCGTCGTTGCAAAACTTACAAAAGATAAATTTTCTAGTAAAACTAAAAAAGATAGTCTTCAGGTATTATTAGACACGTTGCATGTTTGGTGTAGGAATTGTGTTGAAAAACATTTTTATTGCTTTTTTCGCATTATCTCAGGATTTTAAGAACACTACTGGCATATTGAGTAAAAAACTACTATGACAGTATACTGTCATATTCAATCTGACTGTTATTTAAACATAACTCCTAAACCATGCAAGCAAATTGTCAAATAATGCCTGGAGAAATGTATCTTTGTAAGTTTTACAGGAAAAAAAAAGTTTGTAAGGTTTGTAAAGACACAAGTTAGTTTTTTTTACTCAATATGACAGTATAACTCCATCCATCCATCCATCTTCTTCCGCTTATCCGAGGTCGGGTCGCGGGGGCAGCAGCCTAAGCAGGGAAGCCCAGACTTCCCTCTCCCCAGCCACTTCGTCCAGCTCCTCCCGGGGGATCCCGAGGCGTATAACTGTCAAACTAAATATGAAAGTTGAATAAATATAACACCAAAACCAAACTTGCAATCTGTCTAAAAATGCCTGTAATATTGAATATATGTGAGTTTTACCAGAATCAGGTAAGGTTTACAAATACAAAAATTGGGTTTTACTCATAATGACAGTATAACTGCCACATTCAAAATAACAGTTATTTAAACATAACTCCTAAACCAAATATGCTAAATGGCTAATAATGCCTGAAGAAATGAATCTTTGTGAGTTTTACTAGAAAAAAAATATTTTGTAAGGTTTGTAAAGACAAAAGTTAGTTAGTTTTACTCAATTTGATGGTATAACTGTCATACTAAATATGGAAGTTAGATAAACATAATTTTAAAACCAAACTCCTAAACTAAACTTGCAGTCTGTCTTAAAATGCCTGTAATATTGAATCTATGTGAGTTTTGCCAGAATCAGGTATTTTGGTAAGGTTTACAAATACAAAACTTGGGTTTTACTCATAATGACAGTATACCTGCAACATTTGATATGACAGTTATTTAAACATGACTCCTAAACCAAAGATGATAAATGACTAATAATGCCTGGAGAAATGTATCTTTGTGAGTTTTACTGGAAAAAAAAAATGTGTAAGGATTATAAAGACACAAGTTATTTTTTTAAATTTAATATGATGGTATAACTGTCATACTAAATATGAAAGTTATATAAACATAACTCCAAAACCAAAATGCATTTTGTCTAAAAATGCCTGTAATATTGTATCTTTTTTAGTTTTACCAGAATCAGGTATTTTGGTAAGGTTTACAAATCAAAAAATTAGGTTTCACTCATAGTGACAGTATAACTGCCACACTCAATATAACAGTTATTTAAACATAAATCCTAAAACACAAATGCAAAATGACTAATAATGCCTAGAGAAATGTATATTTGTGAATTTTACTGGAAAACAATATTTTGAAAGGTTTGTAAAGATACAAATTAGTTGTTTTTTTTACTCAATATGATGGTATAACTTTCATACTAAATATGAAAGTTATATAAACATAACTCCAAAACCAAACATGCTTTATGTCTAAAAATTCCTGTAATTTTGTATCGATGTGGGTTTTACCAGAATCAGGTATTTTGGTAAGGTTTACAAATACAAAAAATAGGTTTTACTCATCATGACAGTATAACTGCCACACTCAATATGACAGTTATTTAAACATAACTCCTAAACCAAACATGATAAATGGCTAATTATACCTGGAGAAATGTATCTTTGTGAGTTTTACTGGAAAAAAAAATGTAAGGTTTATAAAGACACAAGTTTTTTTTTTTTTACTAATATAATGATATAACTGTCATACTAAATATGAAAGTTGTTTTAACATAACTCCAAAACCAAACATGTTTTATGTCTAAAAATTCCTGTAATAGTGTATCTATGTGATTTTTACCAGAATCAGGTATTTTGGTAAGGTTTACAATACAAAATCTAGGTTTTACTCATAATGACAGTATAACTGCCACTCTCAATATGACAGTTATTTAAACATAACTCCTAAACCAAACATGATAAATGGCTAATTATACCTGGAGAAATGTATCTTTGTGAGTTTTACTGGAAAAAACGAATTTGTAAGGTTTATAAATATACAAGTTAAATTTGCGCAGTGGAAGAGTGGCCGTGGGCGACCCGAGGGTCCCTGGTTCAATCCCCACATAGTACCAACCTCGTCATGTCCGTTGTGTCCTGAGCAAGACACTTCACCCTTGCTCCTGATGGGTGCTGGTTAGCGCCTTGCATGGCAGCTCCCTCCATCAGTGTGGGAATGTGTGTGTGAATGGGTAAATGTGGAAGTAGTGTCAAAGCGCTTTGAGTACCTTGAAGGTAGAAAAGCGCTATACAAGTACAACCCATTTATCATTTATCATTATTTTTACTCAATATGATGATACAACTGTCATACTAAATATGAAAGTTATTTAGGTAAGGTAAGGTTTACAAATACAAATATTAGTTTTACTCATAATGACAGTATACTGACAAAATGGCTAATAATGCCTAGAGAAATGTATATTTGTGAATTTTACTGGAAAACAATATTTTGTAAGATTTGTAAAGATACAAATTAGTTGTTTTTTTTACTCAATATGATGGTATAACTGTCATACTAAATATGAAAGTTATATAGACATAACTCCAAAACCAAACATGCTTTATGTCTAAAAATTCCTGTAATATTGTATCGGTGTGGGTTTTACCAGAATCAGGTATTTTGGTAAGGTTTACAAATACAAAAATAGGTTTTTATTTATAATGACACACAATACAAAAACTGCCACACTCAATAAGACAGTTATTTAAACATAACTCCTAAACCAAACATGATAAATGGCTAATTATGCCTGGAAAAATGTATTTTTGTGAGTTTTGGGGAAAAAAAAATTGTAAGATTTATAAAGACACAAGTTTTTTTGTTTTTTTTACTCAATATGATGGTATAACTGTCATACTAAATATGAAAGTTGTATAAACATAACTCCAAAACCAAACATGCATTATGTCTAAAAATGCCTGTAATATTGTATCTATGTGAGTTTTACCAGAATCAGGTATTTTGGTAAGGTTTACATATACACAAATTTGGTTTTACTTATAATGACAGTATAACTGCCACATTTAATATGACAGTTATGTAAACATAACTCCTATACCAAACATGATAAATGGCTAATAATGCCTGGAGAAATGTATCAGTGTGAGTTTTACTGGAAACAAATAATTTGTAAGGTTTATAAAGACACAAGTTAGTTTTTTTAATTTAATATGATTTAACTGTCATACTAAATATGAAAGTTATATAAATATAATTCCAAAACCAAACATACATTATGTCTAAAAATGCCTGTAATATTGTATTAATGTGAGTTTTACCAGAATCAGGTATTTTGGTAAGGTTTACAATTACAACAATTAGGTTTTACTCATAATGACAGTATAACTGCCACATTGACTGCCACCAAACATGCATTGTGTTTAAAAATGCTTATAATTTTTTATCCATGTGAGTTTTACTATAATCAGTTGTTTTTGTAAGGTTTACAAATACAAAATATTAGTTTTACTCAAAATGACAGTATACTGACAAAATGGCTAATAATGCCTTGAGGAATGTTTTACTGGAAAAAATATTTTGCAAGGTTTGTAAAGACTCAAGTTAGTTTTTTTTTTACACAATTTAACAGTTTAGCTGTCATACTATATATGAAAGTTATATTCCAAAACCAAATATGCAATCCGTCGAAAAATGCCTGTAATATTGAATATATGTGAGTTTTATCAGATTCAGGTATTTTGGTAAGATATACGAATACAAAAATTAGGTTTTACTCATAGTGACAATATAACTGCCACACTCAATATGACAGTTAATTAAACATAAATGCAAAATGACTAATAATGCCTAGAGAAATGTATATTTGTGAATGTTACTGGAAAACAATATTTTGTAAGATTTGTAAAGATAAAAATTAGTTTTTTTTTTACTCAATATGATGGTATAACTGTCATACTAAATATGAAAGTTATATAAACATAACTCCAAAACCAAACATGCTTTATGTCTAAAAATTCCTGTAATATTGTATCGTGTGGGTTTTACCAGAATCAGGTCTTTTGGTAAGGTTTACAAATATAAAAAATAGGTTTTACTCATAATGACAGTATAACTGCCACACTCAATATGACAGTTGTTTAAACATAACCCCTAAACCAAACATGAAAAATGGCTAATTATGCCTGGAGAAATGTATCTTTGTGAGTTTTACTGGAAAACATTTTTTTTGTAAGGTTTATGAAGACACAAGTTGTTGTTTTTTTTACTCAATATGATGGTATAACTGTCATACTAAATATAAAAGTTGTATAAACCTAACTCCAAAACCAAACATGCATTATGTCTAAAAATTCCTGCAATATTGTATCTATGTGATTTTTACCATTATCAGGTATTTTTGGTAAGGTTAACAAATAAAAAAATTAGGTTTTACTCACTATGACAGTATACTGTCACATTCAATCTGACAGTTATTTAAACATACTGTAACTCCTAAACTACAATTACAAAATGGCTAATAATGCCTGGAAAAATGTATCTTTGTGAGTTTTCCAGGAAAAAATTTTTTTCATAAGGTTTGTAAAGAAACAAGTTAGTTGTTTTACTTAATATGACAGTATAACTGTCATACTAAATATGAAAGTTAAATAAACATAACTCCAAAACCAAACTTGCAATACGTCTAAAAATGCCTGTTATATTGAATCTATGTGAGTTTTACCTGAATCAGGTATTTTGGTAAGGTTTACAAATACAAAAATTGGGTTTTACTCATAATGACAGTATAACTGCCATATTTAAAATAACAGTTATTTAAACATAACTCCTAAACCAAACATGCTACATGGCTAATAATGACTGGCGAAATGCATTTTTGTGAGTTTTACTTAAAAAAACATTTTTTTGTAAGGTTTGTAAAGACACAAGTTAGTTGTTTTTTACTCCATATGACAGTATAACTATCATACTAAATGTAAAATTTATATAAACATAACTCCAAAACCAAACATGCTTTATGTCTAAAAATGCCTGTAATATTGTATCCATGGGAGTTTTACTAGAATAAGTTGTTTTTGTAAGGTTTGCAAATAAAAAATATTGGTTTTACTCACTATGACAGTATACTGTCACATTCAATCTGACAGTTATTTAAACATAACACCTAAACCACACATACAAAATGACTAATAATGCCTGAGGAAATTTATTTTTGTGAGTTTTACTGGAAAAAAAATATTTTGTAAGGTTTGTTTGGACACAAGTTAGTTTTTTTTACTCAATATGATGGTATAACTGTCTTACTAAATTTGAAAGTTGTATAAACATAACTTCAAAACCAAACATGCAATCCGTCTAAAAATGCCTGTAATATTGAATCTATGTGAGTTTTACCAGAATCAGGTATTTTGGTAAGGCTTACAAATACAAAAGTTAGGTTTTACCCATATTGACAGTATAACTGCCACATTCAAAATGACAGTTAATGAAACATAACTCCTAAACCAAACATGCTAAATGGCTAATAATGACTGGAGAAATGCATCTTTGTGAGTTTTACTGAAAAAAAATACACACGTTAGTTTTTACTCCATATGACAGTATAACTGTCATACTTTATGTAAAATGTATATAAAAAAAACTCCAAAACCAAACATGCATTATGTCTAAAAATGCCTGTAACATTGTATCCATGTGAGTTTTACTAGAATCAGTTGTTTTTTTAAGGTTTGAAAATACAAAATATTGGTTTTACTCACTATGACAGTATGTTGTCACATTCAATCTGGCAGTTATTTAAACATAACTCCTAAACCACACATACAAAATGACTAATAATGCCTGGGGAAATGTATTTTTGTGAGTTTTACTGAAAAAAAAAAATATTTTGTAAGGTTTGTAAAGACACAAGTTAGTTTTTTTTACTCAATATGACAGGATAACTGTCATACTAAATATGAAAGTTATATAATCATAACTCCAAAACCAAACATGCATTATGTCTAAAAATGCCTGTAATATTGTATTTATGTGAGTTTTACTACAATCAGGTATTTTGGTAAGGTTTACAAATAAAAAAAATAAGGTTTTACTCATAATTACAGTATAACTGCCACACTCAATATGACAGTTATTTAAATATAACTCCTAAACCACACATGCAAAATGGCTAATAATGCTTGGAAAAATGTATATTTGTGAGTTCCACTGGAAAAAAAAAATTGTAAGGTTTGTAAAGACACAAGTTATTTTTTTACTCAATATGACATTATAACTGTCATACTAAATGTAAAAGTTATATAAATATAACTCCAAAACCAAACATGCATTATATCTAAAAATGCCTGTCATTTTGTATCCATGTGATTTTTACTAGAATCAGTTGTTTTTGTAAGGTTTGCAAATACAAAATATTGGTTTTACTCACTATGACAGTATACTGCTGTCATATTGAGTAAAAAAAAAACTTGTGTTATAACAAACCTTACAAAATATTTTTTTCCAGAAAAATTCACAGAGACACATTTCTCCAGGCATTTTTAGTCATTTTGAATGTGTGGTTTAGGAGTTATGTTTAAATAACTGTCAGATTGAATGTGACAGTATACTGTCATAGTGAGTATAACCAATATTTTGTATTTGCAAAACTTACAAAAACAACTGATTCTAGTAAAACTCACATGGATACATCATTTCAGGCATTTTTAGACAAAATGCATGTTTGGTTTTGGAGTTACGTTTATATAACTTTTCCATTAAGTATGACAGTTATACTGTCTTTTTGAGTTAAAAAAAACAACTAACTTGTGTCTTTACAAACCTTCCTTTTTTTTTTTCCCACTAAAACTCACAAAGATACATTTCTCCAGGCATAATTAGCCATTTAGCATGTTTTGTTTAGGAGTTATGTTTAGAAAAACTGTCATTTTGAATGTGGCAGTTATCCGTCATTATGATTAAAACCATTTTTTTTTTTTTATAATCCTTACCAAAATACATGATTCTGGTAAAACTCACATAGATACAATATTACAGGCATTTTTAAACATAATGCATGTTTGGTTTTGGAGTTATGTTTATATACATTTTTCCAGGCATTATTAGCCATTAATCATGTTTGGTTTAGGAGTTCTGTCTAAATAACCGTCATATCAAATAATGCAGTTATACTGTCATTATGAGTAAAACCCAAGTTTTGTATTTGTAAACCTAACCAAAATACCTGATTTTGGTAAAACTCACATAGATTCAATATTACAGGCATTTTTAGACGGATTGCAAGTTTGGTTTTAGAGTTATGTGTATATAACTTTCATATTTAGTGTGACAGTTATACTGTCGAATTGAGTAAAAAATAACACACTTGTAATTTTACAAACCTTACAAAATATTTTTTTCCAGTAAAATTCACAGAGATACATTTTTTCCAGGCATTATTAGTCATTTTGCATGTGTGGTTTAGGAGTTATGTTTAAATAGCTGTCTGATTGAATGTGACAGTATACTGTCATAGTGAGTTAAACCAATATTTTGTATTTGCAAAACTTACAAAAACAACTGATTCTAGTAAAACTCACATGGATACAATATTACAGGCATTTTTAGACATAATGCATGTTTGGTTTTGGAGTTATGTTTATACTACTTTTACATTTAGTATGACAGTTATACTGTCCATCCATCCATCCATTTTCTACCGCTTATTCCCTTCTCAGCTACAATCGGGCGGAAGGCGGGGTACACCCTGGAAAAGTCGCCTCCTCATCATATTAAGTAAAAAAACCTAAAATGTTTCTTCACAAACCTTACAAATTATGTTTTTCCAGTAATCTCACAAAGATACATTTCTCCAGGCATTATAGCCATTTTGCATGTGTGGTTTGGTAGTTATGTTTAAATAACTGTCAAATTGAATGTGACAGTATACGATTATGGTGAGTAAAACCAATATTTTGTAATTGCAAACCTTACTACAACAATTGATTTTAGTAAAACTCGCATGGATACAAAATTACAGGCATTTTTAAACAAAATGCATGTTTGGTTTTGGAGTTATGTTTATATATTTTTTACATTTAGTATTACAGTTATACTGTCATATTGAGTAAAAAAAAACTAACTTGTGTCTTTATAAACCTTTCCAGTAAAACTCACAAAGATACATTTCTCCAGGCATTATTAGCCATTAACCATGTTTGGTTTAGAGTTATTTTTAAATAACTGTCATATTGAGTGTGGCAGATATACTGTCATTATGAGTAAAACCTATTTTTTGTATTTGTAAAATTACCAAAATAACTGATTCTGATAAAACTCACATGGATAAAATATTACAGGATTTTTTAGACATAAAGCATGTTTCCATCATATTGAGTAAAAAATCTAACTTGTGTCCATACAAACCTTACAAAATATTTTTTTTCCAGTAAAACTCAGAAAAATACATTTCTCAAGTTATTATTAGCCATTTTGCATCTGTGGTTTAAAATGTGTGTTTAAATAACAGGCAGATTGAATGTGACAGTATACTGTCATAGTGAGTAAAACCTAATTTTTTTATTTGTAAACCTTAACAAAATACCTGATTCTAGTAAAACTCACATAGATGTAATATTACAGGCATTTTTAGACGGATTGCATGTTTGGTATTGGCGTTATGTTTATATAACTTTTACATTTATTATGACAGTTATACAAACATATTGAATAAAAAAAACTATTTTGTGTCTTATCAAACCTTACAAAATATTTTTTTCCCTGTAAAACTCACAAAGATACATTTCTCCAGGCATTATTAGCCATTTTGCATGTGTGGTTTAGAAGTTATGTTAACATAACCGTCATATTGAGGGTGGCAGTTATACTGTCATTATGAGTAAAACCTAATTTTTGTATTTATAAACCTTACCAAAATTCCTTATTCTGGTAGAACTCACATAGATACAATATTACAGGCATTTTTAGACATAATGCATGTTTGGTTTTGGAGTTATGTTTATATACATTTTTCCAGGCATTATTAGCTATTTATCATGTTTGGTTTAGGAGTTATGTTTGAATAACTGTCATATCAAATAATGCAGTTATACTGTCATTATGAGTAAAACCCAAGTTTTGTATTTGTAAACGTTACCAAAATACCTGATTCTGGTAAAACTCATATAGATTCAATATTACAGGCAGTTAAAGACGGATTGCAAGTTTGGTTTAGGAGTTTGGTTTTGGAATGATGTTTATATTACTTTTATATTTAGTTTGACAGTTATACCATCATATTGAGTAAAAAAAAAAAAAAACTTTTGTCTTTACAAACCTTACAAAATATTTTTTTCTAGTATTGTATTTGTAAACCTTACCAAAATACCTGATTCTGGTAAAACCCCCATTGATACAATATTACAGGAATTTTTAGACATAAAGCATGTTTGGTTTTGGAGTTATGTTTATATAACTTTCATATATAGTATGACAGTTATACCATCATATTGAGTAAAAAAAAACTAATTTGTATCTTTACAAACTTTACAAAATATTGTTTTCCAGTAAAATTCACAAATATACATTTCTGTAGGCATTAGTAGTCATTTTGCATTTGTGTTTTAGGAGTTATGTTTAATTAACTGTCATATTAAGTGTGGCAGTTATAATGTCACTATGAGTAAAACCTAATTTTACCTAACCTTACCAAAATACCTGATTCTGATAAAACTCACATATATTCAATATTGCAGGCATTTTTAGACGGATTAAATATTTCGTTTTGGAATTATGTTTACATAACTTTCTTATTTAGTATGACAGCTATACTGTTAAATTGTGTAAACAAAAACTAACTTGTGTATTTACAAACCTTACAAAATATTTTTTCCAGTAAAACTCACAAAGATACATTCCTCAAGGCATTATTAGCCATTTTGTCTGATTAATTGTGACAGTATACTGTCATTATGAGTAAAACTAATATTTTGTATTTGTAAACCTTACAAAAACAACTGATCCTAGTAAAACTCACATGGATACAAAATTATAAGCATTTTTAGACATAATGCATGTTTGGTAGCAGTCAATGTGGCAGTTATACTGTCATTATGAGTAAAACCTAATTTTTGTATTTGTCAACCTTACCAAAATACCTGATTCTGGTAAAACTCACATAGATACAATATTACAGGCATTTTTAGACACAATGCATGTTTGGTTTTGGAGTTATGTTTATATAACTTTCATATTAAGTATGACAGTTATACCATCATGTTAAATAAAAAAAAACTAACTTGTGTCTTTATAAACCTTACAAATTATTTGTTTCCAGTAAAACTCACAAAGATACATTTCTCCAGGCATTATTAGCCATTTATCATGTTTGAATTAGGAGTTATGTTTAAATAACTGTCATATCAAATGTTGCAGTTATACTGTCATTATGAGTAAAACAAAATTTGTGTATATGTAAACCTTACCAAAATACCTGATTCTGGTAAAACTCACATAGATACAATACTAAAGGCATTTTTAGACATAATGCATGTTTGGTTTTGGAGTTATGTTTGTATACATTTCTCCAGGCATTAATAGCCATTTAGCATGTTTGGTTCAGGAGTTATGTTTAAATAACTGTTATTTTGAATATGGCAGTTATACTGTCATTATGAGTAAAACCTAAATTTTGTATTTATAAACTATACCAAAATACCTGATTCTGGTAAAACTCACATAGATACAATTTCACAGGCATTTTTAGACATAATGCATGTTTGGTTTTGGAGTTATGTTTGTATACATTTCTCCAGGCATTAATAGCCATTTAGCATGTTTGGTTTAGGAGTTATGTTTAAATAACTGTTATTTTGAATATGGCAGTTATACTGTCATTATGAGTAAAACCAAATTTTTGTATTAGTAAACCTTACCAAAATACCTGATTCTGGTAAAACTCACATAGATTCAATATTACAGGCATTTTTAGACGTATTGCAAGTTTGGTTTTGGAGTTATGTTTATTTAACTTTCATATTTAGTATGACAGTTATACTGTCACATTAAGTAAAAAAACTAACTTGTTTCTTTACAAACCTTATAAAAATGTTGTTTTTTTTAGGAAAACTCACAAAGATACATTTTTCCAGGCATTATTAGCCATTTTGTAAATGTGGTTTAGGAGTTACAGTATGTTTAAATAACTGTCAGATTGAATGTGACAGTATACTGTCATAGTGAGTAAAACCTAATTTTTGTATTTGTAAACCTTACTTAAAATATCTGATTCTGGTAAAAATCACATAGATACAATATTGCAGGCATTTTTAGACATAATGCATGTTTGGTTTTGGAGTTATGTTTATACAACTTTTATATTTAGTATGACAGTTATACCATCATATTGAGTAAAAAAAACAAAAACTTGTGTCTTCATAAACCTTACAAAACAAATTTTTCCCAGTAAAACTCACAAAGATACATTCCTCCAAGCATGATTAGCCATTTATCATGTTTGGTTTAGGAGTTATGATTAAACAACTGTCATACTGAGTGTGGCAGTTATACTGTCATTATGAGTAAAAGCTATTTTTTGTATTTGTAAACCTTACCAAAATACCTGACTCTGGTTAAACCCACATCGATACAATATTACAGGAATTTTTAGACATAAAGCATGTTTGGTTTTGGAGTTATGTTTATATAACTTTCATATTTAGTATGAAAGTTATACCATCATATTGAGTAAAAAACAACAAATATTTTGTATCTTTAAAAACCTTACAAAATATTGTTTTCCTGTAAGATTCACAAATATACCTTTCTCTAGGCATTATTAGTCATTTTGCATTTGTGTTTTCGGAATTATTAGGAGTAATTAACTGTCATATTGAGTGTGGCAGTTATACTGCCACTATGAGTAAAACCAATTTTTTGTTTTTGTAAACCTTACCAAAATACCTGATTCTGATAAAACTCACATATATTCAATATTACAGGCATCTTTAGACGGATTGCATATTTGGTTTTGGAGTTGTGTTTATATAACTTTCATATAAAGTATGACAGCTATACTGTTAAATTGTGTAAAAAAAACAACTAACTCATGTCTTTACCAAAATACCTGATTCTGGTAAAACTCATATAGATTTAATATTACAGGCAGTTTAAGACGGATTGCAAGTTTGGCTTAGGAGTTTGTTTTTGGAATTTTGTTTATATTAATTTTATATTTAGTTTGACAGTTATACCATCATATTCAGTAAAAGAAAATACGTTTGTCTTTACAAACATTACAAAATAGTTTTTTCTAGTAAAATTCACAAAGATACATTTCTCCAGGCATTATTAGCCATTTAGCATGTTTGGTTTAGGAGTTGTGTTTAAATAACTGTTATTTTGAATATGGCAGTTATACTGTCATTATGAGCAAAACCCAATTTTTGTATTTGAAAACCTTACCTATATACCTGATTCTGGTAAAACTCACATAGATTCAATATTACAGGCATTTTTAGACGTATTGCAAGTTTGGTTTTGGAGTTATGTTTATTTAACTTTCATATTTCGTATGACAGTTATACTGTCATATTAAGTAAAAAAAAAAAAACTAACTTGTGTCTTTACAAACCTTATAAAATATTTTTTTTTCCAGGAAAACTCACAAAGATACATTTCTCCAGGCATTATTAGCTATTTTGTATTTGTGGTTTAGGAGTTATGTTTAAATAACTGTCAGATTGAATGTAAAAGTATACTGTCATTATGAGTAAAACCTAATTTTTGTATTTGTAAACCTTACCAAAAACACCTGATTCTGGTAAAATTCACATATATAAATCACATATATACAATAAGGGATGGCGTGGCGCAGTGGGAGAGTGGCCGTGCGCAACCCGAGGGTCCCTGGTTCAATCCCCACCTAGTACCAACCTCGTCATGTCCGTTGTGTCCTGAGCAAGACACTTCACCCTTGCTCCTGATGGCTGCTGGTTAGCGCCTTGCATGGCAGCTCCCGCCATCAGTGTGTGAATGTGTGTGTGAATGGGTAAATGTGGAAGTAGTGTCAAAGCGCTTTGAGTACCTTGAAGGTAGAAAAGCGCTATACAAGTACAACCCATTTATCATTTATATTGCAGGTATTTTTAGACATAATGCATGTTTGTTTTTGGAGTTATGTTTATACAACTTTCATATTTAGTATGACAGTTATACCATCATATTGAGTAAAAAAAAACAACAACTTGTGTCTTTATAAACCTTACAATTTTTTTTCCCCAAAACTCACAAAGATACATTTCTCCAGGCATAATTAGCCATTTATCATGTTTGGTTTAGGAGTTACCTTTAAATAACTGTCATATTGAGTGTGGCAGTTTTTGTATTGTGTGTCATTATAAATAAAAACCTATTTTTTGTATTTGTAAACCTTACCAAAATACCTGATTCTGGTAAAACCCACACCGATACAATATTACAGGAATTTTTAGACATAAAGCATGTTTGGTTTTGGAGTTATGTTTATATAACTTTCATATTTAGTATGACATATGACATCATATAAGTAAAACAACCTAATTTGTATCTTTACAAATCTTACAAAATATTGTTTTCCAGTAAAATTCACAAATATACATTTCTCTAGGCATTATTAGTCATTTTGCATTTGTGTTTTAGGAGTTATGTTTAATTAACTGTCATATTGAGTGTGGCAGTTATATTGTCACTATGAGTAAAACCTAATTTTTGTACTCTTAAACCTTACCAAAATACCTGAATCTGATAAAACTCACATATATTCAATATTACAGGCATTTTTAGACGGATTGCATATTTGGTTTTGGAATTATGTTTATATAACTTTCATATACAGTATGACAGCTAAACTGTTAAATTGTGTAAAAAAAAACTAACTTGTGTCTTTACAAACCTTAAAAAATATTTTTTCCAGTAAAACTCACAAAGATACTTTCCTCAAGGCATTATTAGCCATTTTGTCAGTATACTGTCATTATGAGTAAAACTAATATTTTGTATTTGTAAACCTTACAAAAACAACTGATTCTAGTAAAACTCACATGGATACAAAATTATAAGCATTTTTAAACACAATGCATGTTTGGTGGCAGTCAATGTGGCAGTTATACTGTCAGTATGAGTAAAACCTAATTTTTGTAATTGTAAACCTTACCAAAATACCTGATTCTGGTAAACCTCACATAGATACAATATTACAGGCATTTTTAGACATAATTTATGTTTGGTTTTGGAGTTATATTTATATAACTTTCATATTTAGTATGACAGTTATACCATCATATTAAAGAAAAAAAACTAACTTGTGTCTTTATAAACCTTACAAATTATTTGTTTCCAGTAAAACTCACACTGATACATTTCTCCAGGCATTATTAGCCATTTATCATGTTTGGTTTAGGAGTTATGTTTAAATAACTGTCATATCAAATGTTGCAGTTATACTGTCATTATGAGTAAAAGCCAAGTTTTGTATTTGTAAACCTTACCAAAATACCTGATTCTGGTAAAACTCACATAGATTAAATATTACAGGCAGTTTAAGACATATTGCAAGTTTGGTTTAGGAGTTTGGTTTTGGAATTCAATCAATCAATCAATCAATGTTTATTTATATAGCCCTAAATCACAAGTGTTATGTTTATATAACTTTCATTTTTAGTATGACAGTTATACCTTCATATTGAGTAAAAAAACAACCAACTTTTGTCTTTACAAACCTTACAAAATATTTTTTTTCTAGTAAAAATCACAAAGATACATTTCTCCAGGCATTATTAGCCATGTATCATGTTTGGTTTAGGAACTATGTTTAAATAACTGTCATGTTGAGTGTGGCAGTTATATTGTCATTATGAGTAAAACCTATTTTTTGTATTTGTAAACCTTACCAAAATACCTGATTCTGGTAAAACTCATATAGATACAATATTACAGGAATTTTTAGACATAAAACATGTTTGGTTTAGGAGTTATGTTTATAATTTTTTTACATTTAGTATGACAGTTTTACTGTCATATTGAGTAAGAAAAAAATAACTTGTGTCTTTACAAACCCATTCATCCATCCATTTTCTATCACTTATTCCCTTTGGGGTCGCGGGGGGCGCTGGAGCCTATCTCAGCTACAATCGGGCGGAAAGCGGGGTACACCCTGGACAAGTCGCCACCTCATCGCAGTCTTTACAAACCTAACAAAATTGTTTTTTTTTCCTGTAAAACTTAAAAAGATACATTTCTCCAGGCATTATTAACCATTTTGCATGTGTGGTTTAGGAGTTATGTTTACATAACTGTCATATTGAATGTGGCAGTTATACTTTTCATTATGAGTAAAACCTTTTTTTTTTTTTTTGTAAACCTTACCAAAATACCTAATTCTGGTAAAACTCACATAGATACAATATTACAGGAATTTTTAGACATAAAACATGTTTGTTTTTGGAGTTATGTTTATATAACTTTAATATTTAGTATGACAGTTATACCATTATATTGAGTAAAAAAAAATAACTTGTGTCTTTATAAACCTTACATTTTTTTTTCCAGTAAAACTCACAAAGATACATTTCTCCAGGTATAATTAGCCATTTATCATGTTTGGTTTAGGAGTTATGTTTAAATAACTGTCATATTGAGTGTGGCAGTTTTACTGTCATGATGAGTAAAACCTACTTTTTGTATTTGTAAACCTTACCTAAATACCTGATTCTGGTAAAACCCACATCGATACAATATTACAGGAATTTTTAGACATAAAGCATGTTTGGTTTTGGAGTTATGTTTATATAACTTTCATATTTAGTATGAAAGTTATACCATTATATTGAGTAAAAAAACAAACTAATTTGTATCTTTACAAACCTTACAAAATATTTTTTTCCAGTAAAATTCACAAATATACCTTTCTCTAGGCATTATTAGTCATTTTGCATTTGTGTTTTAGGAGTTATGTTTAAATAACTGTCATATTGAGTGTGGCAGTTATACTGTCACTATGAGTAAAACCTAATTTTTGTTTTTGTAAACCTTACCAAAATACCTGATTCTGATAAAACTCATATATATTCAATATTACAGGTATTTTTAGACGGATTGCATATTTGGTTTTGGAGTTGTGTTTATATAACTTTCAAATATAGTATGACAGCTATACTGTAAAATTGTGTAAAAAAAAAAAAACTAACTCGTGTCTTTACAAAACTTACAAAATATTTGTTTCCAGTAAAACTCACAAAGATACATCACTCAAGGCATTATTAACCATATTGTCAGATTGATTGTGACAGTATACTGTCATTATGAGTAAAACTAATATTTTGTATTTGTAAACCTTACAAAAAAAAAACTGATTCTAGTAAAACTCACATGGATACAAAATAGTAGGCATTTTTAGACATAATGCATGTTTGGGGGCAGTCAATGTGGCAGTTATACTGTCAATATGAGTAAAACCTAATTTTTGTATTTTTCAACCTTACCAAATACCTGATTCTGGTAAAACTCACATAGATACAATATTACAGGCATTTTTAGACATAATGCATGTTTGATTTTGGAGTTATGTTTATATAACTTTTACATTTATTATGACAGTTATACAAACATATTGAATAAAAAAAACTAACTTGTGTCTTTACAAACCTTACAATTTTTTTTTTTTCAGTTAAACTCACAAAGATACCTTTCTCCAGGCAGTATTAGCCATTTAGCTTGTTTAAATTAGGAGTTATGTTTAAATAACTGTAATTTTGAACGTGGCAGTTATACTGTCATTATGAGTAAAACCTTCTTTTTGTATTTGTAAACCTTACCAAAATACCTGATTCTGGTCAAACTCACATAGATTTTAATATAACAGGCATTTTTTAGACATAATGCATGTTTGGTTTTGGAGTTATGTTTATATAACTGTCATTTTGAATGTGGTAGTTATACTGTCATTGTGAGTAAAAAAAACTAACTTCTGTCTTTACAAGTCTTACAAAATATTTTTTTTTCAGTTAAACTCACAAAGATACATTTCCCCAGGCATTATTAGCCATTTAACAGGTTTGGTTTAGGAGTTATGTTTAAATAACTGTCATATTGAGTGTGGCAGTATGCTGTCATTATGAGTAAAACCTATTTTTTGTATTTGTAAACCTAAACAAAATACCTGATTCTGGTACAATGTTACAGGAATTATTAGACATAAAGTATGTTTGGTTTTGGAGTTATGTTTATATAACTTTCATATTTAATATGACAGTTATACCATCATATTGAGTAATAAAACACTAATTTGTATCTTTACAAACCTTACAAAATTTTGTTTTCCAGTAAAATTCACAAATATACATTTCTCTAGGCATTATTAGTCATTTTGCATTTGTGTTTTAGGAGTTATGTTTAAATAACTGTCATATTGAGTGTGGCAGTTATACTGTCACTATGAGTAAAACCAATTTTTTTGATTTGTAAACCTTACCAAAATACCTGATTCTGATAAAACTTACATATAATAAATATTACAGACATTTTTAGACGGATTGCATGTTTGGTTTTGGAGTTATGTTTATAAAACTTTCATATATAGTATGACAGCTATACTGTAAAATTAAGTAAAAAAAACTAATGTGTGTCTTTACAAACCTTACAAAATATTTGTTCCAGTAAAATTCACAAATATACTTTCCTCCAGGCATTATTAGCCATTTTGTCAGATTGATTGTGACAGTAAACTCTCATTATGAGTAAAACTAATATTTTGTATTTGTAAACCTTACAAAAACAACTGATTCTAGTGAAACTCACATAGATACAAAATTATAGGAATTTTTAGACATAATGTATGTTTGGTTTTGGAGTTATGTTTTAATAATTGTCATATTGAATGTGGCAATATACTGTCATTATGAGTAAAACCTAATGTTTGTATTTGTCAACCTTACCAAAATACCTGATTCTGGTAAAACTCAAAAAGATACAATATTACAGGCATTTTTAGACAAAATGCATTTTGGTTTTGGAGTTATGTTTATATAACATTCATATTTAGTATGACAGTTATACCATCATATTAAATAAATAAATAAATAAAACAACTTTTGTCTTTATAATCCTTACACATTATTTTTTTCCAGTAAAACTCACAAAGATACATTTCTCCAGGCATTATTAGTCATTTATCATGTTTGGTTTAGGAGTCATTTTTAAATAACTGTCATATCAAATCTTGCAGTTATACTATCATTATGAGTAAAACCCAAGTTTTGTATTTGTAAACCTTACCAAAATACCTGATTCTGGCAAAACTCACATAGATTCAATATTACAGGCAGTTTAAGACAGACTGCAAGTTTGGTTTAGGAGTTTGGTTTTGGAATTATGTTTATCTAACTTTCATATTTAGTATGACAGTTATACCATCATATTGAGTAAAAATAAAATAACTTTTTTCTTTACAAACCTTACAAAAAAAAATTTTTCTAGTAAAACTCACAAAGATTCACTTCTCCAGCATTATTAGCCATTTAGCATATTTGGTTTAGGAGTTATGTTTAAATAACTGTTATTTTGAATATGGCAGTTATACTGTCATTATGAGTAAAACCCAATTTTTGTATTTGTAAACCTTACCAAAATAACTGATTCTGGTAAAACTAACATATATTCAATATTACAGGCATTTTTAGAGGGATTGCAAGTTTGGTTTTGGTGTTATATTTATTCAACTTTCATATTTAGTATGACAGTTATACTGTCATATTGAGTAAAAAAAAGCTAACTTGTGTCTTTACAAACCTTACAAACTTTTTTTTCCCTGTAAAACTTACAAAGATACATTTCTCCAGGCATTATTTGACATTTTGCTTGCATGGTTTAGGAGTTATGTTTAAATAACAGTCAGATTGAATATGACAGTATACTGTCATAGTAGTTTTTTTACTCAATATGCCAGTAATGTTCTTAAAATCCTGAGATAATGCGAAAAAAGCAATACAAATGTTTTTTCAACATAATTCCTACACCAAACATGCAACATGTCTAATAATGCCTGAAGACATGTATCTTTGTTAGTTTTACTAGAAAATGTATCTTTTGTAAGTTTTGCAATGACACAAATTAGTTTTTTAAATTCAATACAACAGTATAACTGTCAAACTAAATGTAAAAGTTATATAAACATAACTCCAAAACTGAACATGTATTATGTCTAAAAATAACTAAAATATTGTATCTATGTGAATTTTACCAGAATAAGGTAATTTGGTAAGGTTTACAAATACAAAAATTGGGTTTTTCTCATAATGACAGTATAACTGCTATATTCAATTTTACAGTTATTTAAACATAACTTCCTAACCACACATGCAAATAGGCTAATACAATGCATCTTTGTGAGTTTTACTCGAAACATATGCTATTTTAAGGTTTGCAAACACAAAAAGTAGTTTTTTACTCATTATGACAGTAATGTTCTTAAAATCCTGAGATAATGCGAAATAAGCAATGAAAATGTTTTTTAACATAATTCCTACATCAAACATGCAACATGTCTAATAATGCCTGAAGACATGTATCTTTGTTAGTTTTACTAGAAAAATTATCTTTTGTAAGTTTTGCAAAGAGGCAAGTTAGTTTTTTTAATTCAATATGACAGTATAACTTTCATACCAAATATGAAATATATATAAACATAACTCCAAAATTGAACATGCATTATGTCTAAAAATGCCTAAAATATTGTATCTATGTGAGTTACACCAGAATCAGGTTATTTGGTAAGGTTTACAAATACAAAAATTGTTTTTTTTCATAATGACAGTATAACTGCTACATTCAATTTGACTGTTATTTAAACAAAACTTCCTAATCACACATGCAAATACGTTAATAAAGCCTAAAACAATGCATCCTTGTGAGTTTTACTCTAAACATTTGCTATTTTAAGGTTTGCAAAGACAAAAAGTAGTTTTTTACTCATTATGACAGTAATGTTCTTAAAATCCTGAGATAATGCGAAACAAGCAATAAAAATGTTTTTCATCATAATTCCTACACCAAACAAGCAACATGTCTAATAATGCCTGGATACATGTATCTTTGTTAGTTATACTAGAAAAAATATCTTTTGTAAATTTTACAAAGACTCAAGTTAGTTTTTTTAATACAATATGACAGTATAACTGTCATACCAAATATGAAAGTTATATAAACATAACTCCAAAACTGAACATGCATTATGTCTAAAAATAACTTAAATATTGTATCTATGTGAGTTTTACAAGAATCAGTTAATTTGGTATGGTGTACAATTACATAAATTAGGGGTTTACTCATAATGACAGATAACTGCTACATTCAATTTGACAGTTGTTTAAACATACCTTCCTAACCACACTTGCAAAATAGGCTAATAAAGCCTAAAACAATGCATCCATGTGAGTTTTACTCGAAACATTTGCTATTTTAAGGCTTGCAAACACAAAAAGTAGTTTTTTACTCATTATGACAGTAATGTTCTTAAAATCCTAAGATAATGCGAAATAAGCAATACAAATTTTTTTCAACATAATTCCTACACCAAACATGCTACATGTCTAATAATGCGTGAAGATATGTATCTTTGTTAGTTTTACTAGAAAAATTATCTTTTGTAAGTTTTGCAAAGAGGCAAGTTAGTTTTTTTAATTCAATATGACAGTATAGCTGTAATATTGTGTCTCGACGTGATCACCACCTTATCGTGGTGAGGCACTTTGCGCGTCTCCATGACCCCTAGAGCTATGTCGGCTGGAGTCTCGCACTCCTGGCAGGGTCACCCAAGCCGAACAGGTCGAAGGGTAGAGACCAGACTAAGAATGATCCCAAACCACAAGACCTCAACGGCAGAGCAGGCGGAGGGCGGTGGGTGTGAGAACCACCACAACGGCTGCAAAGGCGGAAGAAGGCGCCCCACAACCATGTGGGTTAAACCGGGAGGCAGTATGGCTACGGGAGTAAACCCCAAATGAAAAATCTGTGCTCCGGGGACACACACATGGGCAGGTTTCCAGCAGACCGGATCTCTGGCTGACTGGATCTCTGGCAGTCCCCTGCAACTGCACTCACCTGAAGGTCGTCTCGAGTTTCTCTCGTGCCACTGGAATATGGTGGATGTGGCCAAGATTGTGGGGGAAGGAACTGCGTGCACCATCCCTCACACAAATACACTCTTTGCGCAGGCTTCTTCCGAAAAGTCTTCTGGCGACAGGATAAAGCAGCGGGGGCAGGTCAAGGATGTGACTGGAAGCTCCTAGCTTGAATCCTGCACAGAGGCGGCATGGGTGTGATGGTCGTTGTGAAGATTGGGATCAGGAACATGATCTTCCTTCGGCAGCTGCCCATGTGACTGAGCAGCCCTATTTAGGGTCCGCACTGCTCACCCCAAATTGGGGAAGGGTCTAGAAAAGGTGACCCAAAAATTGTTTGTTCCTCACACCTGGGTGGCAAACCGCAGCCACCAAGGCATCCCCTACTGCGGTCAAAAACATAACAAAGGAAAGTATATGACTGGCTACCTGGAATGTCCGCACCCTCCTCGACACGCAGGATGGGACGGAGAGACCTCATAGACGGACGGCGCTCATTGCACATGAGCTCAAGAGATACAATGTCGACATCGCAGCACTCAGTGAAACTCGGTTGTCGGGTGAAGACTCCCTGACAGAAGTCGGTGAAGGCTATACCTTCTTCTGGAAGGGTCTCCCGGAAGGCGAACGTAGGCTCCATGGAGTTGGTTTTGCTGTAAAAAGCAAACTACTCAATAACATCCCAGAATCCCCCCAAGGCATCAGTGAGCGGCTCATGACCTGGCGTATCCCCCTGGTGAAAGCCAGCCCCTACCTTGGATGCTGATAGTAACATCAAAGATGCCTTCTACGAGTCTCTTGCGGCTGCCCTATCCAGAGTCCCTAAGTCCGATAAGCTTGTCCTCATGGGTGACTTCAATGCCCGAGTTGGCACAGATGCCCAGCTCTGGACTAAAATAATCGGGCTTCATGGATCTGGGAAAATAAACAACAACGGCATTCGACTCGTCTCTCTGTGCTCTGAGCACAGAGAGACATGTATCTTTGTTAGTTTTACTAGAAAAATTATCTTTTGTAAGTTTTGCAAAGAGGGAAGTTAGTTTTTTTTAAATTCAATAAGACAGTATAACTGTCATACCAAATATGAAAGTTGTATAAACATAACTCCAAAACTAAACATGCATTATGTCTAAAAAATGCCTAAAATATTGTATCTATGTGAGTTTTACAAGAATCAGTAAATTTGGTAAGGTGTACAAATACCTAAATTAGGGGTTTACTCATAATGACAGATAACTGCTACATTCAATTTGACAGTTATTCAAACATAACTTCCTAACCACACTTGCAAAAAAGGCTAATAAAGCCTAAAACAATGCATCCATGTGAGTTTTACTCGAAACATTTGCTATTTTAAGGCTTGCAAACACAAAAAGTAGTTTTTTACTCATTATGACAGTAATGTTCTTGAAATCCTGAGATAATGCAAAATAAGCAATACAAATGTTTTTCAACATAATTCCTACACCAAACATGCAACATGTCTAAAATGCCTGAAGACATGTATCTTTGTTAGTTTTACTAGAAAAAATATCTTTTGTAAGTTTTGCAAAGAGGCAAGTTAGTTTTTTTAATTCAATATGACAGTATAACTGTCATACCAAATATGAAAGTTATATAAACATAACTCCAAAACTAAACATGCATTATGTCTAAATGCCTAAAATATTGTATCTATGTGAGTTTTACAAGAATCAGTAAATTTGGTAAGGTGTACAAATACATAAATTAGGGGTTTACTCATAATGACAGATAACTGCTACATTCAATTTGACAGTTATTTAAATATAACTTCCTAACCACACATCCAAAAAAGGCTAATAAAGCCTAAAACAATGCATCCATGTGAGTTTTACTCGAAACATTTGCTAATTTAAGGCTTGCAAACACAAAAAGTATTTTTTACTCATTATGACAGTAATGTTCTTAAAATCCTGAGATAATGCGAAATAAGCAATAAAAATGTTTTTCAACATAATTCCTACACCAAACATGCAACATGTCTAATAATGCGTGAAGACATGTATCTTTGTTGGTTTTACTAGAAAAATTTACTTTTGTAAGTTTTGCAAAGAGGCAAGTTAGTTTTTTTAATTCAATATGTCAGTATAACTGTCATACCAAATATAAAAGTTAGAAAAACATAACTCCAAAATTGAACATGCATTATGTCTAAAAATGCCTGTAATATTGTATCTATGTGAGTTTCACCAGAATCAGGTAATTTGGTAAGGTGTACAATTACATAAATTAGGGGTTTACTCTTAATGACAGATAACTGCTACATTCAATTTGACAGTTACTTAAACATAACTTCCTAACCACACATGCAAATAGGCTAATAAAGCCTAAAACAATGCATCCTTGTGAGTTTTACTCGAAACATATGCTATTTTAAGGCTTGCAAACACAAAAAGTATTTTTTTACTCATTATGACAGTAATAAATGGCTAATTATGCCTGGAGAAATGTATCTTTGTGAGTTTTACTGGAAAACATTTTTTGTACGGTTTATAAAGACACAAGTTTTTTTTTTTTAACTTAATATGATGGTATAACTGTCATACTAAATATAAAAGTTGTATAAACATATCTCCAAAACCAAACATGCATTACGTCTAAAAATGCCTGCAATCTTGTATCTATGTGATTTTTACCAGAATCAGGTACTTTTGGTAAGGTTTACAAATACAGAAATTAGGTTTTACTCACTATGACAGTATACTGTCACATTCAATCTGACAGTTATTTAAACATACTGTAACTCCTAAACCACAAATACAAAATGTCTGATAATGCCTGGATAAATGTATCTTTGTGAGTTTTCCTGGAATTTTTTTTTTTTTATATAAGTTTTGTAAAGAAACAAGTTAGTTTTTTTACTTAATATGACACTATAACTGTCATACTAAATATGAAAGTTAAATAAACCTATCTCCAAAACCAAACTTGCAATACGTCTAAAAATGCCTGTAATATTATGTGAGTTTTACCAGAATCAGGTATGTTGGTCAGGTTTACAAATACAAAAATTGGGTTTTACTCATAATGACAGTATAACTGCCATATTCAAAATAACAGTTATTTAAACATAACTCCTAAACCAAACATGCTAAATGGCTAATAATGCCTGGAGAAATGTATATTTGTGAGTTTTACTAGAAAAAAATATTTTGTAAGGTTTGTAAAGACAAAAGCTATTTTTTTTTACTCAATATGATGGTATAACTGTCAAACTACATATAAAAGTAATATAAACATAATTCCAAAACCCAACTCCTAAACGAAACTTGCAATCCGTCTTAAACTGCCTGTAATATTGAAACTATATGAGTTTTACCAGAATCAGGTATTTTAGTAAGGTTTACAAATACAAAACTTGGGTTTTACTCATAATGACAGTATAACTGCATTATTTGATATGACAGTTATTTAAACATAACTCCTAAACCAAACATGATAAATGGCTAATAATGCCTGGAAAAATGTATATAAACATAACTCCAAAGCCAAACATGCATTGTGTCTAAAAATGCCTGTAATATTGTATGTATGTGAAATTTACCAGAATCAGGTATTTTGGTAAGGTTTATAAATACAAAATTTAGGTTTTACTCATAATGACAGTATAACTGCCATAATCAAAATAACAGTTATTTAAACATAACTCCTGAACCAAACATGCCAAATGGCTATTAATGCCTGGAGAAATGTATCTTTGTGATTTTTACTAGAAAAAAATATTTTGTAAGGTTTGTAAAGACAAAAGTTAGTTTTTTTTTACTCAATATGATGGTATAACTGTCATGCTAAATATGAAAGTTATATAAACATAACTCCAAAACCAAACATGCATTATGTCTAAAAATGCCTGTAATATTGTATCTATGTGAGTTTTACCAGAATCAGGTATTTTGGTAAGCTTTATAAATACAACATTTAGGTTTTACTCACTATGACAGTATACTGTCACATTCAATCTGACAGTTATTTAAACATACTGTAACTCCTAAACCACAAATACAAAATGGCTAATAATGCCTGGATAAATGTATCTTTTTGAGTTTTCCTGGAATTTTTTTTATTTTTTTATAAGTTTTGTAAAGAAACAAGTTAGTTTTTTTACTTAATATGACACTATAACTGTCATGCTAAATATGAAAGTTATATAAACATAACTCCAAAACCAAACATGCATTATGTCTAAAAATGCCTGTAATATTGTATCTATGTGAGTTTTACCAGAATCAGGTATTTTGGTAAGCTTTATAAATACAACATTTAGGTTTTACTCACTATGACAGTATACTGTCACATTCAATCTGACAGTTATTTAAACATACTGTAACTCCTAAACCACAAATACAAAATGGCTAATAATGCCTGGATAAATGTATCTTTGTGAGTTTTCCTGGAATTTTTTTTTTTTTTATAAGTTTTGTAAAGAAACAAGTTAGTTTTTTTACTTAATATGACACTATAACTGTCATACTAAATATGAAAGTTAAATAAACCTAACTCCAAAACCAAACTTGCAATATGTCTAAAAATGCCTGTAATATTGAATCTATGTGAGTTTTACCAGAATCAGGTATGTTGGTCAGATTTACAAATACAAAAATTGGGTTTTACTCATAATGACAGTATAACTGCCATATTCAAAATAACAGTTATTTAAACATAACTCCTAAACCAAACATGCTAAATGGCTAATAATGCCTGGAGAAATGTATCTTTGTGAGTTTTACTAGAAAAAAATATTTTGTAAGGTTTGTAAAGACAAAAGTTATTTTTTTTTTACTCAATATGATGGTATAACTGTCAAACTAAATATAAAAGTAATATAAACATAATTCCAAAACCCAACTCCTAAACGAAACTTGCAATTTGTCTTAAACTGCCTGTAATATTGAAACTATATGAGTTTTACCAGAATCAGGTATTTTAGTAAGGTTTACAAATACAAAACTTGGGTTTTACTCATAATGACAGTATAACAGCATTATTTGATATGACAGTTATTTAAACATAACTCCTAAACCAAACATGATAAATGGCTAATAATGCCTGGAAAAATGTATATAAACATAACTCCAAAGCCAAACATGCATTATGTCTAAAAATGCCTGTAATATTGTATGTATGTGAAATTTACCAGAATCAGGTATTTTGGTAAGGTTTATAAATACAAAATTCAGGTTTTACTCATAATGACAGTATAACTGCCATAATCAAAATAACAGTTATTTAAACATAACTCCTGAACCAAACATGCTAAATGGCTATTAATGCCTGGAGAAATGTATCTTTGTGATTTTTACTAGAAAGAAATATTTTGTAAGGTTTGTAAAGACAAACGTTATTTTTTTTTTTACTCAATATGATGGTATAACTGTCATGCTAAATATGAAAGTTATATAAACATAACTCCAAAACCAAACATGCATTATGTCTAAAAATGCCTGTAATATTGTATCTATGTGAGTTTTACCAGAATCAGGTATTTTGGTAAGCTTTATAAATACAAAATTTAGGTTTTACTCACTATGACAGTATACTGTCACATTCAATCTGACAGTTATTTAAACATACTGTAACTCCTAAACCATAAATACAAAATGGCTAATAATGCCTGGAGAAATGTATCTTTGTGAGTTTTCCTGGAAAAAAAAAGAAAAATGTATAAGGTTTGTAAAGACACAAGTTAGTTTTTTTACTTAATATGACAGTAAAACTGTCATACTAAATATGAAAGTTAAATAAACATAACTCCAAAACCAAACTTGCAATACGTCTAAAAATGCCTGTAATAGTGAATCTATGTGAGTTTTACCAGAATCAGGTATTTTGGTAAGGTTTACAAATACACAAATTGGGTTTTACTCATAATGACAGTATAACTGCCATATTTTCAAAATAACAGTTATTAAAACATAACTCCTAAACTAAACATGCTAAATAGCTAATAATGCCTGGAGAAATGTATCTTTGTGAGTTTTACTAGAAAAAAATATTTTGTAAGGTTTGTAAAGACAAAAGTTTTTTTTTTTTTTACTCAATATGATGGTATACTGTCAAACTAAATATAAAAGTAATATACACATCATTCCAAAACCAAACTCCTAAACCAAACTTGCAATCCGTCTTAAACTGCCTGTAATATTGAATCTATATGAGTTTTACCAGAATCAGGTATTTTGGTAAGGTTTATAAATACAAAACTTGGGTTTTACTCATAATGACAGTATAACTGCATTATTTGATATGACAGTTATTTAAACATAACTCCTAAACCAAAAATGATACATAGCTAATAATGCCTGGAAAAATGTATATAAACATAACTCCAAAACCAAACATGCATTATGTCTAAAAATGCCTGTAATATTGTATATATGTGAGTTTTACCAGAATCAGGAATTTTGGTAAGGTTTATAAATACAAAAATTAGGTTTTACTCATAATGACAGTATAACTGCCACCCTCAATATGACGGTTATGTTAACATAACTCCTAAACCACACATGCAAAATGGCTAATAATGCCTGGAGAAATGATTCTTTGTGAGTTTTACAGGAAAAAAAAATATTTTGTAAGGTTTGATAAGACACAAAATAGGTTTTTTTATTCAATATGTTTGTATAACTGTCATAATAAATGTAAAAGTTATATAAACATAACTCCAAAACCAAACATGTTTTATGTCTAAAAATTCCTGTAATATTGTATCTATGTGAGTTTTACCAGAATCAGGTATTTTGGTAAGGTTTACAAATACAAAAAATAGGTTTTACTCATAATGACAATATAACTGCCACATTTAACATGACAGGTATTTAAACATTATTCCTAAACCAAACATGATAAATGGCTAATAATGCCTGGAGAAATGTATCTTTGTGAGTTTTACAGGAAAAAAATAATTTGTAAGGTTTATAAAGACACAACGTAGTTTTGTTTTACTCAATATGATGGTATAACCGTCATACTAAATATGAAAGTTATATAAACATAACTCCAAAAACAAACATGAATTTTGTCTAAAAATACCTGTAATATTGTATCTATGTGAGTTTTACCAGAATCAGGTATTTTGGTAAGGTTTACAAATACAAAAATTAAGTTTTACTCACTATGACAGTATACTGTCACATTCAATCTGACAGTTATGTAAACATAACTCCTAAACCACACATGCAAAATGGCTAATAATGCCTGGAGAAATGTATCTTTGTGAGTTTTACTAGGACAAATATTTTGTAAGGTTTGTAAAGACACACGTTAGGTTTTTTTTACTCAATATGACAGTATAGCTGTCATACTACATGCAAAAAATATATAAACATGACTCCAAAACCAAACTTGCAATCCGTCTAAAATGTCTGTAATATTGAATCTATGTGAGTTTTACCAAAATGAGGTATTTTGGTAAGGTTGACAAATAAAAAAATAGGTTTTACTGATGACATTATAAGTGCCACACTCAATATGACAGTTATTTAAACATAACTCATAAACGACACATGAAAATGGCTATTAATTCTGGAGAAATGTATCTTTGTTAGTTTTACTAGAGTAATGATCTTTTGTAAGGTTTGCAAAGACACAAGTTTTTTTACCCAATATGATGGTATAACTGTCAAACTAAATAAAAAAGTTACAGAAACATAACTCCAAAACCAAACTCAAAAACCAAACATGCAATCCGTTTAAAAATGCCTGTAATATTAAATATATGTGAGTTTTATCAGAATCAGGTATTTTGGTAAGGTTTAAAATACCAAAATTAGGTTTTACTCATAATGACAGTAAAACTGCCACGATCAACATGACAGTTATTTAAACATAACTCCTAAAACACACATGCAAAATGACTAATAATGCGTGGAAAAATGTATCGTGATTTTTACTGGAAAAAAATATTTTGTAAGGTTTATAAAGATACTGTTTGTTTTTTTAACTCAATATGATGGTATAACTGTCATACTGACTATGAAAGTTTTATAAGGGACGGCGTGGTGCAGTGGAAGAATGGCCGTGCGCGACCCGAGGGTCCCTGGTTCAATCCCCACCTAGTACCAACCTCGTCGTGTCCGTTGTGTCCTGAGCAAGACACTTCACCCTTGCTCCTGATGGGTGCTGGTTAGCGCCTTGCATGGCAGCTCCCTCCATCAGTGTGTGAATGTGTGTGTGAATGGGTAAATGTGGAAGTAGTGTCAAAGCGCTTTGAGTACCTTGAAGGTAGAAAAGCGCTATACAAGTACAACCCATTTATCATTAATTTATTTATAAACATAACTCCAAAACCAAACTTGCAATTCATAAAAAAATGACTGTAATATTGAATATATGTGATTTTTATTCAGAATCAGGTATTTTGGTAAGGATTACAAATACAAAAATTAGGTTTTACTCATAATGACGGAGGGCAACAGTGCTAGCAAGCGAACTTCACCTGGATGATTTTAAAGGTGGTGCTTCTTGGTGTTTCCGGTTCATGAAAAAACGCAATCTCTCCATCCGCACACGGACTACTATTTACAGCAACTGCCTAAAGACTTTCAAGAAAAGCTGGCTACTTTCCGTGCATATTGTAAAAACAAGATAGCTGAAAAAAAGATCCGGCCAGAGCACATTATCAACATGGACGAGGTTCCACTGACTTTTGATTTTCCTGTGAACCGCACTGTGGATACAACGGGAGTACGTACGGTGAATATTTGCACAACAGGGAATGAGAAGTCGTCCTTCACTGTGGTTCTAGCTTGCCATGCTAATGGCCAGAAACTTCCACCCATGGTGATATTCAAAAGGAAGACATTGCCAAAAGAGAACTTTCCAGCCGGCGTCATCATAAAAGCTAACTCGAAGGGATGGATGGATGAAGAAAAGATGAGCGAGTGGTTGAGGGAAGTTTACGCGAAGAGGCCGGGTGGCTTTTTTCACGCAGCTCCGTCCCTGTTGATCTACGACTCCATGCGCGCCCACATCACAGATGGTGTCAAAAAACAAGTGAAGCACACAAATACAACACTCGCCGTCATTCCGGGTAGATTAACCAAAGAACTTCAACCGCTGGATATTGGTGTCAACAGGGCATTTAAAGCACGACTGTGAACGGCGTGGGAACAATGGATGACCGAAGGCGAACACACATTCACTAAGACAGGGAGACAGCGCCGGACGACATACGCCAACATCTGCCAGTGGATCGTAAATGCCTGGGCGGATATATCGGTCTCAACTGTGGTCCGAGCTTTCCGGAAGGCAGGATTCACGGAACTGCTGGACAACAACAGCGACACTGACTCTGATGACTTCGACGAGACGGAGCCGGCCATTTTGGATCCCGTATTCGCCCAACTTTTTAATTCGGACACCGAAGGAGAAGAATTCGAGGGATTTATGAATGAAGAATAACTTCCCGAAAGTGAGCGTTATGTTTATTTTGTGTGTTGTGACATTAACGTTCGAGCAACATTAAGTTATTGATGTTGCTATTGCTCTGCACTATTTTGACTGTTACTATGTTTGTGATTGCACATTTGCACATTACATTTTGGGAGTGAACAGAGTTGTTAGAACGCTGGTTTTTAATATATTATTAAAGTTTGACTGACCTATCTGACTGTTTTTTTGACATTCCCTTTAGCGCAGTGTAGATGCGGCTTATAACACGGGGCGGCTTATAGGTGGACAAAGTTTTGAAATATGCCGTTCATTGAAGGCGCGGCTTATAACCCGGGGCGGCTTATGGTGCGGAAAATACGGTATATATATATATATATATATATATATATATATATATATATATATATATGAGTAGTCGTGAGTTCAATCCCGGCCTCGGGATCTTTCTGTGTGGAGTTTGCATGTTCTCCCCGTGACTGCGTGGGTTCCCTCCGGGTACTCCGGCTTCCTCCCACCTCCAAAGACATGCACCTGGGGATAGGTTGATTGGCAACACTAAATTGGCCCTAGTGTGTGAATGTGAGTGTGAATGTTGTCTGTCTATCTGTGTTGGCCCTGTGATGAGGTGGCGACTTGTCCAGGGTGTACTCCGCCTTCCGCCCGATTGTAGCTGAGATAGGCTCCAGCGCCCCCCGCGACCCCGAAGGGAATAAGCGGTAGAAAATGGATGGATGGATATATATATATATATATATATATATATAAATAAAGGTATATACAGTAGAAGCGTAATATGATCAAACATTCTTGTTCTTGTCAAAAGTCTAGCAGCCGCATTTTGTACCAACTGTAATCTTTTAATGTAGACATAGGGAGGCATGAAAATAATATGTTACAGTAATGGAGACGAGACGTAACGAACGCATGAAAAATGATCTCAGGGTCGTTAGTGGACAAAATGGAACACATTTTAGCGATTTACGGAGATGAAAGAAGGCCGTTTTAGTAACACTCTTAATGTGTGACTCAAACGAGAGAGTTGGGTCGAAAATAATACCCAGATTCTTTACCGAGTCGCCTTGTGTAATTGTTTGGTTGTCAAATGTTAAGGTGGTATTATTAAAATAGATGTCGATGTCTAGCAGGACCGATAATCAGCATTTCCGTTTTCTTAGCGTTGAGTTGCAAAAAGTTAGCGGACATCCATTGTTTAATGTCATTAAGACACGCCTTCAGCTGACTACAATCCGGCGTGTTGGTCAGCTTTAGGGGCATGTAGAGTTGGGTGTCATCAGCATAACAGTGAAAGCTAACACCGTATTTGCGTTTGATGTCGCCTAGCGGCAGCATGTAGACACTAAAGAGTGCAGGGCCAAGAACCGAACCCGGGGAACTCCAGACGTTACCTTAACATAGTCCGATGTCACATTGTTATGGAAGACGCACTGCATCCTGTCAGTAAAATAAGAGTTAAACCAAGACAAGGCTAAGTCTGACATACCAATACGTGTTTTGATACGCTCTAATAAAATATTATGATCGACGGTATGGAAAGCAGCGCTAAGATCAAGAAGCAGCAAAATAGATGACGCATCAGAATCCATCGTTAGCAATAGATTATTAGTAATTTTTGCGAGGGCTGTCTCCGTAGACTGATTTGCCCTGAAACCGAATTGAAAGGGTTCACAGAGATTGTTAGACACTAAGTGTTCATTTAGCTGCTGTGCAACAATTTTTTCGAGGATTTTCGAAATAAACGGAAGGTAGTTTACCATGAGGTCACGATCGAGGTTAGGTCTTTAGAGCAGAGGATGAATAGCCACTTTTTTTTAATGCTAGGGGAACAGTGCCAGAGGAAAGTGATACGTTTATAATATTTAGCACTAATGGTCCTATTATTACAAAAAGCTCCTTGATATGTTTCCCAGGAAGTGGGTCAAGTAAACATGTTGTTTGTTTTATCCCATTTACACGCTGCAGGAGTTCCTCTAATGTTATTTCATCAAAAAGAGAGAGACTATTATGGAGGGCAGTATCCGTCGTATATACAGTCGTATCTGTCTTAATAGAACCCAGTTGTAGCTGGGATGCGTTGTTTTTAATCTCCTATCTAATTAATTCAATTTTCTTATTAAAGAAATTCACAAAGTCATCTACCGAGTGGGTGGAGCTACTGGGAGGAGTCCCTTGTTGGGTTAGCGATGCTACTGTACTGAACAAATATTTAGGATCGTTTTTTGTTGAGGCGGATGAGATTTGAGTAATATTTAGGGCGGTATAGCTCGGTTGGTAGAGCGGCCGTGCCAGCAACTTGAGGGTTTCAGGTTCGATCCCCGCTTCTGCCATCCTAGTCACTGCCGTTGTGTCCTTGGGCAAGACACTTTACCCACCTGCTCCCAGTGCCACCCACACTGGTTTAAATGTAACTTAGCTATTAGGTTTCTCTATGTAAAGCGCTTTGAGCCACTAGAGAAAAGCGCTATATAAATATAATTCACTTCACTGCGATGAGGTGGCGACTTGTCCAGGGTGTACCCCGCCTTCCGCCCGATTGTAGCTGAGATAGGCTCCAGCGACCCCCGCGACCCCAAAGGGAATAAGCAGTAGAAAATGGATGGATGGATGGATAGCTTTAGCTAAGGTAAGCATGCGTTTATAAGTTATTAAACTATCACTACATGCTTGATGGAAAGCCTCAAGTTTAGTCGCGCAGCTTTTGCATTCCAGCTTTCTACATAATAATTTATGAGCTCTTGTTTAACTTTAACTTTAACTTAACAATGTAAATTAGCATCGAGCTTGCACATTCTTTTCAATGTGTTTCTCACATGTTGGAGTTATATATTTGATTTCTTTGTGTTCACTGTTAGTGTTTTGAAGTACAACGAGGCTCTCAAAAAGGAGACAATCTGTAAGCTAGCAAAAGGAGACGTTAGCAGGAGCAGACCACTTGTATGGGAGTTCGTTTTAGATGCAGGCCGATATAATCTGCATTGATATTGAATCGAAAACCTCTGTCTACTTCCAAGATATTCCATTAAAACAGCGGTCCCCAAACAACGGCCCGCCAGCTTCCAAAATATGGCCCGCGAAGTCCCAAGTTAAATGTTTTATCTGTTCTTTTTAATCCATTTTCTAGGGCTTGTTATTCTCGGTGTCTCCGAGCTGCTGAGGCAAATCAAATTGTCTAAAAATGCAATTTCCCAACCATAACGTGACATCGGAAAAGTGCGTACTCTTTCAGTCAATTAGTGCGCGAGGAATTTACATACACACACACATACAAACCCCGTTTCCATTTGAGTTGGGAAATTGTGTTAGATGTAAATATAAACAGAATTCAATGATTTGCAAATCCTTTTCAACCCATATTCAGTTTAATGCACTACAAATGTAATGCCCTGTATGTAGGCATTAGCCAGGCCTCCCTCGCCCGCCTGCAGCTCGTGCAGAACTCTGCTGCTCGTCTGCTAACACAGACCCGCAGACGTGAGCACATCACCCCTATTTTAGCGTCCCTTCACTGGCTCCCTGTGCGTTACCGAATCAATTTTAAACTCCTTTTATTTGTTTTTAAATGTCTAAACAACCTCGCGCCAACCTATCTCTCTGACCTCCTTCAGCCTTACTGCCCCACCCGATCCTTAAGATCAGCCGATCAGCTGCTGTTGACGGTCCCTGACACAAGGCTGAAGCTTAGAGGTGACAGAGCTTTCGCCGTTGCTGCTCCCAAGCTCTGGAACGACCTACCCCTGAGTGTTAGACAAGCCTCCTCTCTTCCTGTTTTTAAATCTCTCTTAAAAACATACTTTTATTCCATGGCTTTTAACACTGAGTGATATCCATCCTGCAATGGCGCCCCATAATACACCTGCTGTGAACCTGTTTTTATGTTTTTATGTTTTTATTAATTCTATTTTAATTATTTATTTTTTATCGTGTTTTGTTTGTGTTGTGTTGTGTTTGCTCGGTACTCGTTTTATCTTTTAACCTGTTCATTGTACAGCACTTTGGCTACCCCTGTGGTAAATTTTAAATGTGCTTTATAAATAAAGTTGATTTGATTTGATTTGACAAAGACAAGATATTTGATGTTCAAACTCATAAACTTTTTTTTTTTTTTTGCAAATAATAATTAACTTAGAATTTCATGGCTGCAACACGTGCCAAAGTAGTTGGGAAAGGGCATGTTCACCACTGTGTTACATGGCCTTTCCTTTTAACAATACTCAGTAAACGTTTGGGAACTGAGGAGACACATTTTTTAAGCTTCTCAGGTGGAATTATTTCCCATTCTTGCTTGATGTACAGCTTAAGTTGTTCAACAGTCCGGGGGTCTCCGTTGTGGTATTTTAGGCTTGATAATGCGACACACATTTTCAATGGGAGACAGGTCTGGACTAAAGGCAGGCCAGTCTAGTACCCGCACTCTTTTACTATGAAGCCACGTTGATGTAACATGTGGCTTGGCATTGTCTTGCTGAAATAAGCAGGGGCGTCCATGGTAACGTTGCTTGGATGGCAACATATGTTGCTCCAAAACCTATATGTACCTTTCAGCATTAATGGCACCTTCACAGTTTTTTTGGGGCACTAATACACCCCCATACCATCACAGATGCTGGCTTTTCAACTTTGGGCCTATAACAATCTGGATGGTTCTTTTCCTCTTTGGTCCGGAGGACACGACGTCCACAGTTTCCAAAAACAATTTGAAATGTGGACTCGTCAGACCACAGATCACTTTTCCACTTTGTATCAGTCCATCTTAGATGAGCTCAGGCCCAGCAAATTTGACGGCGTTTCTGGGTGTTGTTGATAAACGGTTTTTGCCTTGCACAGGGGAGTTTTAACTTGCACTTACAGATGTAGCGACCAACTGTAGTTACTGACAGTGGGTTTCTGAAGTGTTCCTGAGCCCATCCTTTCCACATTAATGTCGCTTGTTGATGCAGTACAGCCTGAGGGATCGAAGGTCACGGGCTTAGCTGCTTACATGCTGTGATTTCTACAGATTCTCTGAACCTTTTGATGATATTACGGACCGTAGATGGTGAAATCCCTAAATTCCTTGCAATAGCTGATTGAGAAAGGTTTTTCTTAAACTGTTCAACAATTTGCTCATGCATTTGTTGACAAAGTGGTGACCCTCGCCCCATCCTTGTTTGTGAATGACTGAGCATTTCATGGAATCTACTTTTATACCTAATCATGGCACCCACCTGTTCCCAATGTGCCTGTTCACCTGTGGGATGTTCCAAATAAGTGTTTGATGAGCATTCCTCAACTTTATCAGTATTTATTGCCACCTTTCCCAACTTCTTTGTCACGTGTTGCTGGCATCAAATTCTAAAGTTAATGATTATTTGCAAAAAAAAAAATGTTTATCAGTTTGAACATCAAATATGTTGTCTTTGTAGCATATTCAACTGAATATGGGTTGAAAATGATTTGCAAATCATTGTATTCCAAAAACATGATTGTAGCTGAGATAGGTTCCAGCGCCCCCCGCGACCCCGAAGGGAATAAGCGGTAGGAAATGGATGGATGGATGGATGTATTCCGTTTATATGTACATCTAACACAATTTCCCAACTCATAAGGAAACGGGGTTTGTACTTCCGTGTGGACGTATGCACGTGTGTGATTGTGAGTGAATGTGAACAGCGTCAACATATATACATACACACATACATACATACATACATACATATACACATACATACATATACAGCCTGTCCCACGGCCAAATGGTTTTAACCCAATGCGTCAAAAAGTTTGGGGACCCCTGCACTAAAACATCCAATCTTCGGGTATCTCTAATGATACATTAGATTTTTTGTTTGGTAAAAAATATGCTTCAATTTGAATACATTTCGGTTTTTGCCTGACCTTTAATCACAAAAACTCAGGTACCACTCTAATGAATTACAAAAGGAAACCAAAGTTAATATTATACAAGTTATTTGCCGAGTAAGAGTTTTGGAAAAATGTGATGTATTCTTTTTACATTCAAATGTTTTAGCTTAGCATTTAGCATGGCTTATTGCATCCTCCTACGGTGTAGTAAGCTAATATGCTAATATAAAAAAGTTAACATACTTCTAAGATGGTGCCAAGTATCAAAATCCACGATTTTATGGTTTAAAGCAGGGGTGTCCAAACTTTTTCCAAGCCGTTTTGATATTTTTTATTTCAAAAACCAATACAAAAAAATATACATGTAGGCCTCCACTCAGGCTTGATCCCGGGGACCCCAAAAGGTTTTGGTCAAAACAATATAAAAAATGTGTCATTATTTAGTATTATTATTATTCAAGGTTTAAATCTCTAGATCAGACCTGGGCATTCTGCGGCCACCGGGCCACATCCGGCCCTTTGTGCGTCCCTGTCCGGCCCGCGTGAGGCCAATCATAAATTACAAATTTTAAAAAGTATCTATGTCGACTGTGCAATACAATGGTGCTGCTTTTGTTTTGAAAGGCGTTATTTGTATTACTTCCGTGTGGACGTATTTGCGTGTGTGATTGTGAGTGAATGTGAACAGCAGCAATGACAAATTACAAAATAAATTTAAAAAAAACATCTATGTCGTGCGTGCAATACAACTGTGCTGCTTTTATTTTGAAAAGTGTTATTTATGGGCGTATGTCCATCCGGTTGTAACCTGTGAGTAGTGATGGGATTGGCAGTTCTTTTGACTGTACTGAATCACTAGAATCAGTTCCTTAAATTGAGTCTTTCAAAAAATGTGTTCACCGAATCCCCCCCCCCCCCCCCCCCCAAAAAAAGGATGGGGGGGAGGGGCGTGCGTAGTACAGTACAGTGCAGACATTCGCGGGAGAAGCAGCAAATAGGGTGAGTGCAAGTCCCTACACAGCTCTGTGCATGCAGTACACCACGCAGTGAGTGACTGACACAGCGCCACAGTCAGCACAGTTCAGTACGTGAACCTGAATCACTTCTGCAGCAGCAGTTCTGTGTGCAGGTCGGCGAATCATGAGTCAGTCAGTAACAGCTTCCCCAGCGACAGATCTCGGTGTGTGTCAGTTCGCGAACGACACAAGCCCTCAGAATCAGGACTCGCGAACCTACTGACACAGAGAACTGACTGTATCGCGGAGGAGGACGTCTCATTGAGGCTCTCGTTCAGTCACTGTGCGCGTCGTTCATTGGGTGCTGTCGTTCACTGAGTGATTCATGTCGTTAATACGCGGTGAACGAATCGTTCGCTCAGTCCCTCCCCCCGCCCCCATGATGAGTAGTTGGCTGCGTCGTTCGCCGACGTCGAGGGTTCAGTGAGTCACAGAATGTGCCAGTTCCACTCATACCGGCATGGTCGTGGCGGAGCTCAACTGAACTGAGAAAGGAACAAATCAGTTCATGAAGTGATTCGGTTCAGTACGTTCACTCAAACGAACAACACAACATTACCTGTGAGTGAAGGTGCACAGCGACAAGTGATGAGACGCTAAAAAGAGAAAAGTTGATGACGAATGCCGTGTTTCCAACAAGACATGGACTGCCAAGTATTTATTTACATAAATTAAAGGTAAAGCTGTGTGCTTAATGTGTCGTACACATGTTGCTGTGTTTAAAGAATATAATTTGAATCGCCACTACACGAGGAAAAATACCGGAATCTGTCTGATGAAGCGCGCGCAAGGGAGGCTGATGCGTCGATGGTAAAACTGCAAACCTAACAAGGACTTTTTGCCAAATTTCACACCCCCAGAGATGCAGCTGCCAGGACAATTTTCATCATTTCTCACAAAATCACCAGAAAAAGTAAGGCGTTTTCTGACAGAGAGTTTATTAAGGAGTGCTTATTGGACTCTGTTGCACTGATAATGACTGTTTTTCGCTGGCTTTGGATGAGAGCTGCGATGTACGTGACACCGCGCAGCTGCTCATCTTCTTACGTGGGATAACTGCAGACGTTCAAATCATGGAGGAGCTGGCAGCCAATTAAATTAAAGAGACAACCATAGGTAATGACTTGTTCACATAGGTAAATGCGTGTTTGGACATGTTAGGACTGAAATGGGACAAGCTGGCAGGTGTGACAATCCAATCCAATCCACTCTATTTATATAGCACATTTAAACAACAAAATGTTTCCAAAGTGCTGCACAACAATATTAAAAACAATATTCAAATATTATCCTTAGCTCCACCAATAACTTAATAAAAACAGAAAATAATTACATATAAAACCAATATAAAAAAACAATATAAAATAAATATGATTAAAATAATTTTTAACAACAGATTGTTGTCCAAATCTGATGGGGAAAAATGTTGCATAATGCAGGATAAAGTGACAGAAATTAACCCTATGCAGACATGGACATTTTTGCATTGTATATACATCAGGAAGTGTTGTGTAAGACAGTGTTAAAAATAAAACCATCAAAAGTTAGGTTAGGTTAAATGAAATTATTATTATTATTAATTATTATTATTATTATTATTATTATTATTATTATTATTATTTATCTTACGGTATATCAAAAATAATACTGAGCAAAATTTAATTGAAATTTTGTCGACGTGGCCCTCCAGCAGTGCTCGGGTTGCTTATGCGGACCCCGGTAAAAATTAATTGCCCACCCCTGCTCTAGATAAACATTAGGTCTATCTGTTGTTGTTAAAGATTTAAGTTGTATTGTTAAATAACAAAGAAACAGTCGCCATCTTGGCTCTTACCTTTCTCTGACAAGGACCACCATTTTAAAGATGGCCGTGGCTTCGCCCCCCGGCCACAGAATGGTGATTTTATAGGCATATCTCCTCCATTATCTTCCTGTACCCACTCTGGGACAAAACACTCCGTCACTCAAACTTAGCTTTGCTTACCTTAATTTAGCTGAATTTATCTTAGCTGATCTTAGTTTAGCTGAGCTTATCTTACCTTAGTTTAGCTGAATTTAGCTTAGCTTACCTTAATGTAGCTGAATTTAGCTTAACTGATCTTAGTTTAGCTGAATTTATCTTATCTTACCTTAGTTTAGCTCAGGGGCGTCACTAGCTTTTAAGGACAGGGGGGGCTTAGCCCCCTGGAGATGCATAGCATGCGAGCGAACGTAGCGCACGAGCACAAAACTTCACAAACGGCTAACAAAGACTTAGAAATTATTCATTGTTATTATTATTATTTCTGTCGGTTTATTTTCAATCTGTGTTCAGGACAACAACAAACATGGGTTTGTACAGTAACATTTTGTTTACAGCATCAACAAGAAACAATTACTTGAATGATCCTTCAAGATACACTGAAACACAATGAAAGTCATGGCATTAGCCTCTATGTTCAGAACATAGAGGCTAATGCCACGACTTTCGCTCACAATACAATAATTGTTTGTTCCCAAATATTTTGAAGTTGCACAGATTACATTTTGGGCACATATGTGACTAAAATGGTTGTAAATTCAAGCCCTGGAAATATCACTTAATTACTTGAATTAAAGTGATATCTGGATCGGGATAATTTGGCTTATATATTATATATTTATATATATATATATATATTATGGCAAGCCGTTAAGGAAATTAAATATATATGGAAGTCTGAATAGAAATGAGAAATGTTTATATTAGGGGTGTTACGGTACACAAACATTTCGGTTCGGTACGTACCTCGGTTTAGAGGTCACGGTTCGGTTCATTTTCGGTACAGTAAGAAAACAACAAAATATAACTTTTTTGGTTATTTATTTACCAAATTTGTAAACAATGGCTTTATCCTTTTAACATTGGGAACACTATAATAATTCTGCCTACGTAAATCAACATTAAACTGCCTCAAGTTGTTGCTCAGATTAAATAAAATGACACAACTTTTCTTCTACATATAAAAAGTGCAACATTAAACAGTTTCAAGTCAACTCATCATGCTTCATTTATTACAGCATTTGGGAAACCTGTAGTTGATTTTTATTATGTAAATGTTATATTTTTATCAACATGTGATAGCAGGGACCCTGCCATTCAAAACTAGGCTGCTACATTACACACACACACACACACACCGCACAATGAGCTAACACACACAAACACACCGCACAATGAACTAAAACACACACCGCAAAATGAGCTTATGTTACGCTAAAAGCTAATTAGCCTTAACCTCAAGCCAGGACTGCGCTGAGCTGAACTGCAGTTTAAGTTTCTAGAACGTCAACGGGCTCATAGTGATGTTACTAGTAGTTGACTGGGAGGTGTTTATTTTAATTTGGGGAGAGTCCGCTGCCTGATGCTTACCTGCTAAACACCTATCTGCTAACCCCACCGCAGAAGCTCTGAATACGCACTGCTGATTGGCTGTTACCGCTCTGAATACACACTGCTGATTGGCTGTTACTGCTATAGTTGTAACCGATCAGATGGTTGTGTGGGTGGGACAATGCTGGGTGCTGTGTAGGAGACAGAGGCAGAAAGCAGAGCAGCTTGTTAAGACTTTAGCTTAGGCGGCTACTTAATATGTTCGTGTGGAAACTCGTTCGGTATACCTCCGAACCGAACCGGAACCCCCGTACCGAAACGGTTCGATACAAATACACGTACCGTTACAGCCCTAGTTTATATATACTGTAAATAAGAAAGACTGCTGATCTGAAAAAGAGCCAAAGCTGAGGGACCATCTTCAAAGTGCAATGCTGAAACACATACTGCAAACAATAAAATGTAACTTCCAGGGCTTGAGTTTAACGTAGTCCCGTTGTCCCGGGGACGGTAAAAATAATGTACCGGACGAAATGAAATGCTCCCCGGGACGATGGCTTTTAACCATTTTTTTTCTTTTTCTTTCTATGTATTTATTCATTTTACATTTTATATTAAAATGTCTTGGTTTTTCCTCCCTCTGAAAATCCTATGAAATGTTTAACAAGCCATCCTATAATAATACAACAGCTATTAATGTAACAATACAATAAAACAAATATATTTAATGATGTTTTTTTTCATTATTTTAACAATAGGCTAATTGTTAAATTGTACTTTATATAGATTCTACAAGAAACACAAAACTTAAAAACTAAATTATTTACAATTGCAAACACAAGGTTTCGTGCAGCTTCACTTATTGTAAAGGAAGACGGAAGTCCACGCAGGAGAAAATGACTACAAAGATGGTGTCTGGGTTTTACTACTAGAGGATGTTGTGGATCATGTTGACTATTGGTCATCCTAATTGTCAATCATTCTGGTGATGTTACGTAAGAACACATATATATATATGTACATATATATATATATATATATATATATATATATATATATATATATATATATATATATATATATATATATATATGTATATATATATATATATATATATATATATATATATATAAAGATATATATATATATATATATATATATGTATATATATATATATATATATATATATATATATATATATATATATATATGTATATTTATATGTATATATATATATATATATATATATATATATATATATATATATATATATATATATATATATATATGTATATATATATATATCAAATAAAACAAATGGCATATCGATAAGCCATTTCTTTTTTGTTTATTTATTACAACGCCAAAATAGGCCTAACAACGCCAATGGTTGTAATTCTGTAGCACTTTGAGATTTGGAATCAAATGTAAAGTAGATTACAAATACAATCTATTATATAAATAAATTATATATATATATATATATATATATATATATATATATATATATATATATATATATATATATATATATATATATATATATATATATATATATATATATATATATATATATATATATATATATATATATATATATATATATATATATATATATATATGTCCTTACGTAACATCACCAGAAAGATTGACAATTAGGAGGATCAATAGTCAACATGATCCACCCAGAAATAAATAAAAGAAATGGCTTATCGATAAGCCATTTAAAAAAAAAAAAAGTTTTAATATTTATTTATATGTATCATTATTCTCCTACTTACCTTTCCAGTAGAGGCCTCTCTCCTCTCACTTTCTGTGCTCCTCTGCCCTGACTCCTACAGGTCAATAGGGGTTGTGGAGTGATTATTATTATTATCTACTGATGATAGTCATACGTGAATGAGCTCAGCTCCTGTTCTCCTCCATGTGTAAAGTGAGAAACACAGCTGATGCTCCTGAAGGAAGTAACCCCAAAGATAGCAAATGGTAAAAAAGAGTGCACATTTAACTTTATAAATAACCAGGACCTTTATGATGCATTTCAGGCTAACTAGCTAACTAAGTAGCAGCATTGTTTTAGAGCGGGAATGTAACTTTTTGTCAAACACAGACCTGGTGTAAAGTGGAGCTAATACATTTGACTACATACAAGCAGTGATGAAAACTTACCGTCTGAAAACGTTTCTTTTGTCCATTTTGCATCCTTTCATGTTCTTGTTCTGCAGTGCTGTGTGCTAATCTGCTTCGTACACCTGCAGGACCGCAAGCAAGGTTGCAGAGAAAATGCGGACTGGATTTTGAGTGATTTGTGCATTTTCTATATGAACAAGTCCAAGGACCGCAAGCAAGATCGCAGAGAAAATGCGGACTGGATTTTGAGTGATGTCGGCATTTTCTATATGAACAAGTGGAATGGGTTGGATACCGACGCACTAAAGGGGCTCTCTACCTTACGCTATGAAGTGAGGGGAAACTGAGTGAATAATGACAGGTTATATGATTATTTATTTAAACTCATATTCGGGCCACTTTATAATGAATATGTCGGCATGTATTTGTAAAAAAAAAATAATAATAAAATAAAAGAATGTATAAATATAACACCAAATTATTTAGGGGGACTTAAGAATATTTTAGGTGGGCTTGAGCCCCCCTAAAATAGGCCTAACAATGCCAATGGTTTAGCTGAACTTAGCTTAGCTTAACTGATCTTAGTTTAGCTGAACTTAGCTTAGCTTTGTGTGTTCTGCAACATACGTGACAGTCTGCGGTGTTGTCAAGGAGCTGCAAGAATGAAGCCAGTAAAGATCCTGTTGTTGTTTCTTATCTTATCTTAAACCATACTTGTCAACCCTCCCGGATTTCCCGGGAGACTCCCGAAATTCAGCGCCTCTCCCGAAAACCTCCCGGGACAAATTTTCTCCAGAAAATCTCCCGAAATTCAGGCGGACCTGGAAGCCACGCCCCCTCCAGCTCCATGCGGACCTGGAGGGTCCGCATGGAGCAATGTTGTTGTAATATATTGAGTTGGAGGCAATACACAGGCGAGGGGATGAAGTACGTCTTTTTACTGTAGACTTCAGAACAGACTCACACACTTGACGTCAGGTGTGCAACACCACGTAAATCGTTGGCCAACCAAAAAGTAACCCCAGTACGCTATAGCCATCATTCACCAGGAGATGGCAACAGACAAACATAAATCACTCTATTACATTCCTCCCCTTTTAGAATTGTAGAAGTTACTCAAAAGAAATAAACAACCCAACCAAAAAATGCAGCAGCTCAATTAAAAAACTGTACTTAAGCCACTGTACTTTTTTTTAGGACTGAACTCTTAACCCTCATTTGTAAACAATAACATGCTTATTATACAAACAGTATTTGTACATCTTTAACACATATTTTTATACTGTCTTCAGAGATTCAGTTTTTTTGGTGGTACTCGAAACCTTTCTGGGTACCTGCGGATCACTGGTGGGGTTTTTGTTGTGGGTGATCTGGGTTCTGATGATGGCAACTCAGCAGCCCTTGAATCTGGTTCAATGATGAGACTAGTTTGTGGCTGATGGTCCTGGTGATGGAACTGAAACAGCACTGTCCAGTTGTACTGATGGCACATTTTCTGCAACTGGTGGAGACTAGATAACTGGCAGTCTCTCCATGTTTTCTCGCCATGGTAACATGTGGTCCACATGCACTGTGCGCTGTCTCTGTCGCTCTTGATAGATAGATGGATAGATAGATTGATATATATATATATATATATATATATATATATATATATATATATATATATATATATATATATATATATATATACATATATATATATATATATACAGTATATATATATGTATATATATATATATATATATATATATATATATATATATATATATATATATATATATATATATATATGAAATACTTGACTTGGTGAATTCTAGCTGTAAATATACTCCTCCCCTCTTAGCCACGCCCCCAACCACGCCCCCGCCCCACCCCGACCACGCCCCCCACCTCCCGAAATTGGAGGTCTCAAGGTTGGCAAGTTTGACTTAAACCCTTCCAGCAGTTATCTTTCCTCTGCACCTCGCTTGTATCGTATCCTTTATTTCTTTGCCGACTCCACGGTCCGAGTCATAGGACGAGTCATCTTTTTGGTCCGCCAAAACAAATTCCAATTCAAACAGGAGGCCGGTGTCGTGACACACTGATCAAGTTGCCATGGTAACCTTGGTAAGACGACTTGTTGTCAACACAAACGCTGGCCTTGACTCAGACCTCCACAGGTAAAGAAGGAAGAAGTTTGGAGAAGAAAGATGAGCATCTTGTGAGCTTTAATGTTCAACTTGTTTTCCATACACCACATATTTACACAGATGATTGAAAAAACACACAAAAGGTGATTATTTGTAATTCACGTGACGCCATCATTCTGCAGGAAGCTACTCAAAGGAGGAGAACACCAGCTATGAATAAATGAAACACTGAGAAAATACAAGTCAAGCTGTTACGGAAAGCCAAAGGAGGCGAGAACGCAACGTGGCGACCATTTTAGGAAGTGAACATGAAGTCTACAAGAGATTTGACACCTTTGACAAAGTGACTTCAAAAGCATTTGAAGCGTTCTTAAACCTTAACGACTCACATTCTTAAACCTTAACGACTCACATTCTTAAACCTTAACGATTCACACGTGTGTAGACTATTTCATCAGAAGCATGGTCATTATGACTAAAGCTAACGACTCATATTCTTAAACCTTAACGACTCAAACGTACGTAGACTATTTCATCAGAAGCATGCTCGTTATGACTAAACCTTAATGACTCACATTCTTAAACCTTAACGACTCAAACGTACGTAGACTATTTCATGAGAAGCATGGTCGTTATGACTAAATCTTAACAACTCAAACGTACGTAGACTATTTCATGAAAAGAATGGTCGTTAAGACTAAACCTTAACGACTCAAACTTGCGTAGACTATTTCATCAGAAGCATGGTTGTTATGACTAAGCCTTAACGACTCACATTCTTAAACCTTAACGACTCAAACGCAAGTAGACTATTTAATCAAAAGCATTGTTGTTATGACTAAACCTTAGCGACTCAAACGTACGTAGACTATTTCATGAGAAGCATGGTCATTATGACTAAGCCTTAACGACTCACATTCTTAAACCTTAACGACTCTTACGTACCTAGACTATTTCATGAGAAGCATGGTCATTATGACTAAACCTTAACGACTCACACATACGTTGACTATTTCATCAGAAGCATGGTCGTTATGACTAAACCTTAACAACTGACACGTGTGTAGACTATTTCATGAGAAGCATGGTCGTTATGACTAAACCTTATTGACTCACATTTTAAACCTTAACGACTCAAACATACATGACTATTTCATGAGGTGCATGGTCGTTATGACTAAACCTTAACGAATCACATTCTTAAACCTTAATGACTCAAATGTACGTAGACTATTTCATGAGAAGCATGGTCACTATGACTAAACCTTAACGACTCAAACATGTGTAGACTATTTCATCAGAAGCATGGTCATTCATGACTCACACATACATAGACTATTTCATCAGAAGCATGGTCGTTATGACTAAACCTTAACGACTCACACATGTGTAGACTATTTCATGAGAAGCATGGTCGTTATGACTAAGCCTTAATGACTCACATTCTTAAACCTTAACGACTCACATTCTTAAACCTTAACGACTCACACGTACGTGGACTATTTCATAAGAAGCATGGTCGTTTTGACTAAACCTTAACGACTCAAACGTGCATAGACTATTTCATGAGAAGCATGGTCGTTGTGTCACATCAAGACAACGTTGTGTTTCAGTGCTACGCTAATGAACTCCTTGGCGTGGAGTCAACTAAATGAGGAAGGAAGCTGTAGAAGAGTTGACTTTCAATAAGTGGATTGTTTCACAGAAGCACAAACACAAACATTGTTTTCCCATGCATGAACATCTGTCAGGGCAAGAAATACACAAAATGTGACGCACTGGTGTGGCCATCGCTTTGTGTTGTGTGTGTGTGTGTGTGTGTGTGTGTGTGTGTGTGTGTGTGTGTGTGTGTGTGTGTGTGTGTGTGTGTGTGTGTGTGTGCGTGTGTGTGTGTGTGTGTGTGTGTGTGTGTGTGTTCTGTCAATGCTTACTTAATGGGGACATCACTCTGTTTACACAGTCACCTTTTGGGGACCTCTGACGGTATGGGGACAAAAAAAACAGGTCCCTTAAAGGGAAAACTTTTTAAATGATAGTCAGATCCATTCTGAAGATGCCTAAGTGATTTTTAAGCCATGAAACTTTGAAACTTCCTATAAGAGGACAGCTGTAGTGCTGTATTCTGAGGATCATGTCATATTTAGTTTGAACTTTTCTTTTTTTAGATGGTCCTCAGTAGTCACGTACAAATTTGTGTGATTTATGCAAAACAATTTCAATTTGGTCCCCATAAACCATATGAACTCTTTTTCCCCAGGGTCGCCAGTAAGAATGATCAGCACATTACTTCATCAATCCAGAGATTTAAAGACGTGTAGTGGCCATTTTACCAAAAAAATGGTTTGCCTCCACAACCTGTAGAAAGGGTGGTCCCCACAAGTGATGATCAAAAACTTGGTCCCCATTCCAAATAATAACCTGTATGTGTGTGTGTGTGTGTGTGTGTGTGTGTGTGTGTGTGTGTGTGTGTGTGTGTGTGTGTGTGTGTGTGTGTGTGTGTGTGTGCTAGCTTATGTATGTTCTCCATTTAACAATGAAAATAACATTAGTCAAGTGCTTTCTCTTCAGTTCATATTCAAAACAAATAAACGCCTTTCTACTAAGAAGTGGTCTGGTTTAGTCTTTAGCTCTGCCCCTAAAACTGTACCTCATTTGACGCTTTGTTCGAAATGAGAAGTTGGAAATAATGGCTAGCTCCACTTGTGTCGTTAAAAACTAACTTACTTAAACTAACAGCTTAAAAGGACATGCTCACACCTTTAAAGGGGAACTGCATCTTTTCTGGAATCGTGTCTATCATCCACAGAAGACAAGAACACAGATGTTTGTTTTTTCTTTCATACATTCAACATTCATAATAACATGTAATATTTACATATTTTCATCATTTTAAGTATTCATTTCACAGACGCATCACAACGTTCACTTTCCCTTCAACAACAACACGACTAATCACGACAGACTTGATGAGAGACAATACACATAATAAAACAATCACTAACTGTACAATGTCTGCTCTCACTGGGATGAAGACTGATGGGATGTTTATATCTTCCCCTTTACATCAACAATTAATCATCATCCTCACAAAGAAAATATGAGCGTGGAACCAAGCGTCTTTTCCTGTCTTTCCCGCCATTGCCGGCTCTAAATTGGATACCAAGGTTGACCAAGTTGTTGGACTACGTCCTCAACCTTCTACTATCCAGGTAAGGGTTTGTGATCTAGAATAAACGTCAACGAGCTCTTATTATAACAACAATACCGCTAATACTTGGTCTAAATTAAATCCGCAATGTAAACGGAGTATTGTTGGTGTTCTTTTTAGATGGTTATGAGAGAACTTTATGTACGGAATAGAGGACCTCTCATTGGCGCCATTGTATGTGGACTTTTACTTATGAGTTAGTTTGCCTAAAAAAAATTAAACAAAACATCTGTCTTCTTGTCTCTCATAGAGATTGTGAAGGATAGGCAACATTCCCCCCATTAAAGTGCAGTTCCCCTTTAAGCTTGAAGTCATTTTAAAGTGCCGTTCTTAAAATTGTAACTCAAAGACCGTGAACTGAATGGACTTAAAGATTCTGATTGTTCGCAATCAAGACAAATGTTAGCTACTATTGTTGGTACCTCTGTGACTTTAGCAGTAGCATTTTTAGCAGCCCTTTTTCCTCTTGATCATGTTTGTGTGTCTGTGTGTGTGTGTGTGTGTGTGTGTGTGTGTGTGTGTGTGTGTGTGTGTGTGTGTGTGTGTGTGTGTGTGTGTGTGTGTGTGTGTGTGTGTGTGTTTACCGGAAGCTAATTGTGCCAATATTCACTTCTAACAAGCTGAAACATCCATCAAAACAGCATGTATTAATGTTCATGACTCTTTTTTTGTTCATGGTGATTACAATTTCTTCAACTATCACTACAACACGTGGCAGCAAACACTAGACTTTCAGGAAACAGCCATGTTCTGATCGACATTCACAGAAAGAAAGTGAACGTAGAGTGACGACCGGCTAGCGAGGAAAGGAAGGAAGCGTGCTGTCCGATTTACTGAACTCATGGAAAGCCGTAAACTTTTACCACTTTGGATCATCACAAAAATGTTAAAATTTAACAAGGGGTGTGCACTCAAAGTATATCGTCAAAAGTACTCGGAAAAGTACTTGAAATACGGGCATCAAATACAAGTTGCTGTAGTTCTGGCTAAACAAGTGGCAAAGAGATTCACAACTACGAGTTAAACGCTTCCAGTTCTGAAAAGAAACACAGTTGAAAAATATTCCGATATTTTTCATGCAAACTCGGTGACTCAGGCAGCTCAGTAAATTGGTCAGTAACAGTGTTAACAAACACGGTACACAGGAAGTAGAAAAACACACCAATTGGGTGGGGCACAAGGTGGGCGGGGTCTTAGCGGCAGTGCATGACACAAAAAGGAGGCGGCTCATACGTGTTTTACCCTGTAAACCGGATGGGAACAGATTAGGGGCGGGGCTGTTTAGCTGCAGGGGCGCAGCCTCCGGTAAATGCCGCCCCGTAGCCGAGAGTCACACAGACTGCTCCTTGGGGAAGGGGGGTCGCGGGCCGGGTGTGGAGAAGCCGGTGTTGGAGTACATGGGCTCGTTGGAGGGGGGCTGGGCGTAGGCGTGCTGAGGCAGGAATGTGACGGGCAGGTGAGCTTGGGGGGGTGGAGACTCAGGGAGGCAATCCATGTCGCGCTGGTGGCTCATGTACTCGGCGGGGTTCAGCGGCTCTTCCGGATGATTCCCAGAGTCCTGGGGGCAGGGGGTGGGAGGGAATAGTTGAATTAAATAGTGAAATGACTATGACAAATATAAATCAACATAGTGAAAGCTTTCATGTCAGCTTGGAGCCTTGAACATCACAATTCCAACGCACCCTGAGCACCCCTCTGGGCTCAGCTCTTTTGAAGCAAGAAGTGCAATAAAAGGAACATCGAAAGTATTGGGCCACATGTCGCAGTCATGTGACACCTTCCACTCACCTTCAACTTCCCCTGTGCTCTTATTTTTTCAGCCAAATTGTCGCGTTATTGAACTTTTATTGACTTGAAATTTCTCACAAAGTTTTTTAAAAGACACACTGTCATTTTGAGCTGATCTGTCCAATCAACACACCTTCAGAGGACCGACAGTTGGATGAAGGTTTGTGGAAAAACATGGCCGCTATCCAGCAAAGCATTTCACACAAGTAATTATCCGTGAGCCCAGCTCGCATTAATTAGACGGGCTCATTACAAAAGAGGCGGAGTTTGAGTTTTTTGGGCTGTGTGAAAATGATGGAGATTGAAGTTTTACTACTCGTCTGAAAATGTTTTCAGTTTGAAAATGTTTTATCAACCCAAGCAGCGTTTGTCACCAGAATGTGGCCTTAGTCAAAAACTGGTGGGCCCGTTTGTGGGAATAACATGTCAAACATCGTGTCTGCGGTGGAAAAAAGCCAAAGTAATCAACAACAGAAAATCTGCCAGCAAACGCTGAAAAAGGTCACTAGATGCAAAACAATGGTCCGAGTCCACGAGCCATTCTCCCTACCTTGATGAACAAGTTGCAAAAGCATCAAATACGGTGGTTAGCAACACCAACAAGAAGTCTATCCGCACACTGATAATGGCCACCAATCATGGGGACAGTGACTTTGACCAAGTTCCACTGGAATCATGGGGACAGTGACTTGACCAAGTCCCACTGGGATCATGGGGACAGTGACTTGACCAAGTCCCACTGGGATCATGGGGACAGTGACTTAGACCAAGTCCCACTGGAATCATGGGAACAGTGACTTGACCAAGTCCCACTGGAATCATGGGGACAGTGACTTAGACCAAGTTCCACTGGGATCATGGGGACAGTGACTTAGACCAAGTCCCACTGGACTCATGGGGACAGTGACTTAGACCAAGTCCCACTGGAATCATGGGGACAGTGACTTAGACCAAGTTCCACTGGAATCATGGGGAGAGTGACTTAGACCAAGTCCCCCTGGAATCATGGGTACAGTGACTTAGACCAAGTCCCACTGGGATCATGGGGATAGTGACTTAGACCAAGTTCCACTGGAATCATGGGGAGAGTGACTTAGACCAAGTCCCCCTGGAATCATGGGGACAGTGACTTAGACCAAGTCCCACTGGGATCATGGGGATAGTGACTTAGACCAAGTAATGGTAAATGGTAAATGGGTTGTACTTGACAGCGCTTTTCTACCTTTTTTAAGGAACTCAAAGTACTTTGACACTATTTCCACATTCACCAATTCACACACACATTCACACACTGATGGTGGGAGCTGTCATGCAAGGCGTTAACCAGGATAAGTCAGGAGCAAGGGTGAAGTGTCTTGCTCAAGGACACAACGGACGTGACTAGGATGGTAGAAGGTGGGGGTTGAACCAGGAACCCTCAGGTTGCTGGCACAGCCACTCAATCTCCCAACTGCCCCACATCCCAAGTCCCACTGGAATCATGAGGACAGTGACTTCGACCAAGTCCCACTGGAATCAAGGGGCCAGTGACTTAGACCAAGTCTCACTGGAAACATGGGGACAGTAACTTAGACCAAGTCCCATTGGAATCATGGGGACAGTGACTTAGACCAAGTCCCACTGGAAACTTGGGGACAGTAACTTAGACCAAGTCCCATTGGAATCATGGGGACAGTGACTTAGACCAAGTCCCACTGGAATCATGGGGACAGTGACTTAGACCAAGTCTCACTGGAATCATGGGGACAGTGACATAGACCAAGTCCCACTGGAATCACTCACAACCTGGAAACCAAAGTCTTGCCAGATGAGGCGTTAGCCGCACGTAGCCAGGCGCGCAGCCACCGGCCGCCATTTCTGTGTCCGTGGGGGAATCCGGCTGACCTGAGAACTATAGTCCAGCAGGAAAGGTCTACTTGATGAGAAGTTAGAAATGAAGAGCAGCTCACTTTCTCCACCGATGCCCACAGTCGCATGGAGGAACATTATATTAGACATATCGTCTGTTCAGCAGCATCAATGCATCATTTTGTAGCTGCGAGGGTTGCTTATGTGGCTCATTAAAATTAATTCAATTGATGTGTTGGTGTCTGCTGGTGTTTTTGTTGTTGTTATTGTTTTCGTTTACTTAGGAAATATGCAACTATAATATATAACTATAATGAATAGGTTACTATAATATATAACTATAATACATTTGTTATTATAATAAGTAACTATAATATGTATGTTACTATAATATATATATATATATATATATATATATATATAATAAATATGTTACTTAAATATAAAACTATAATAAATAGTTTACTATAATATATAACTATAAAAATGTTACTATAATATAAAACTATAAAAAATATGTTACTCTAATATAAAACTATAATAAATATGTTAATATAATGTATAACTAGAATACACATGTTACTATAATATATAACTATAATAAATATGTTATTATAATACACAACTATAATGAATATGTTACTGTAATATATAACTATGATTCATTTATTACTATAATGCATAACTATAACAAATCTGTTTCTGTAATATATAACTATAATACATACATTATTATAATATATAACTATAATTAATATGTTACTATAATAAATAACTATAATTAATATGTTACTATAATAAATATGTTACTATAATATATAACTATAATAGATATATTATTATAGTATAAACTATAATAAATATGTTATTATAATATACAACTATAATAAATATGCTATTATAGTATACAACGGGCAGCACGGTGGTAGAGGGGTTAGTGCGTCTGCCTCACAATACGAAGGTCCTGAGTAGTCGTGAGTTCAATCCCGGCCTCGGGATCTTTCTGTGTGGAGTTTGCATGTTCTCCCCGTGACTGCGTGGGTTCCCTCCGGGTACTCCGGCTTCCTCCCACCTCCAAAGACATGCACCTGGGGATAGGTTGATTGGCAACACTAAAATTGGCCCTAGTGTGTGAATGTGAGTGTGAATGTTGTCTGTCTATCTGTGTTGGCCCTGCGATGAGGTGGCGACTTGTCCAGGGTGTACGCCGCCTTCCGCCCGATTGTAGCTGAGATAGGCTCCAGCACCCCTCGCGACCCCAAAGGGAAATAAGCGGTAGAAAACGGATGGATGGATGGATGGATAGTATACAACTATAATACATATTTTACTATAATATATAACTATAATAAATATGTTACTTGAATATAAAACTATTATAAAAATATGTTATTATAATATGAAACTATAATATATGTTTTAATAGAATATGTAACTATAAAAAAATATGTTACTATAATGTAAAACTATTATAAATATGTTATTATAATATGAAACTATAATACATATTTTGATAGAATATATAAATATGTTAGTATAGAACTATAATACACATGTTACAATAATATATAACTATAATTAATTTGTCACTATAATATAGAACTATAATAAATATGTCACTATATATAACTATATATTATAGTTATATTATAACATATTTTTTATATAACTATAAAAAATATGTTATTATAATATTTAACTATAATAAATATATCACTATAATATATAACTATAATAAATATGTTATTTTATTATATAACTACAATAAATCTCCTCCATGAAAATACGTATTTCATTCCATTTGCGCAATTCCCAGCCTGGCGCACTGAATGTGAAAGTGAAAGGAATGTGTCAGGAAGTGTCAGTGTGAGTATGTTTGTGTTGTCCAGACTGTCATTGGGCAAAGGTGTTAAGATTACAGATGTGTGCTGCTGTTTCAACACCTGGCACACAGGTATCAGCAGGATAACACCCATGTGATGAAAATGAGTGTTCCTGTGGTAAAACCTTGTATACACGCACAACTCTGCTTTAAATAAGGCGGTCTGCACCACTTTTCATTCGCACACGCATTCTTAGTAGATCACACGCAACACGCCCACTCAGAGTACACACTGACTTTTTGGACATTAATAAATCAGGCCCTCAGGTGGCTAAAACTTTGTTTTGAAGTTGGGTCCTTTATTTTGGCACATCCGGTTCCACAGAAGCAAACGGTGACATCCTGTAGGCAGACATTTTGTTGTGAGAGATGTGTGCACTTTTGGCCTAATCTCTCACCATCTTCATTCTGCTCCTCTCGTGTTGCAATGACAGCAAGAAGGTTCTAGTTCACAAAGTTTGGCAGAAGTGTTATCTTGCTTATTGATCCCACAATGTAATATTTACATTCCACTGCATATTTGTTGTGGAGATATTCCTACCAAGTTCAAGGTGTGGCCTTTCATTGCAGGACTGTTTGAGTTTATGGGAACTAAAGATCAGCAGTTATGTTATGGTGCTCCATGAGAACATGTCTCGTCTCATGGGGTCATGAGACAAAGCAGACCTTAAATGCTGACGCAGCACTTTTTTGAAACGCTCCAGCATGACCAGAGTTTTCCAAAATGACAAGAAGCATGTCGTTGAAAAAAGTGAATTTAGTAGATCCTTGAAATGTAAATATGATCAATAAATAATTGTTTGAGGTACTGTTGTCACTTTTACACATGAACTAGTAAGGATGGTGATTTCATGAGCACACATGGAAGTAAGTCAGTCAAACAAAGGGATAAAAAACACATGTATCCATAAAAACAAAAGATGAGAGTTGGAACTTACGAATGTTCTTCACAAATCTTTACGTCTACCAAAATGAGGATCCCAGCTCTGGAGAAGGTTTTGACACAAAGAGACTTAGAGAAGGTGTTTGAGCATAGAATAATAGTTCATAATAATAATACTATTACAAATGCTTCTACAGGTAAAACATGGAAGGATTTTGTATTAGGAAGCAATAAGCTGGCAGCCTATACATCAGACGCTGACACGCACACAGTCTGGTTTTGGTGAGTCACACAGTGACGGGCAGACCATCAACAGAAAAAGCAGGAGTTAGTAGAGACAAAGACTCAGGCATTGATTGTTAACTTTTAACTAGTCCTGAAAAAGATCTCTGACATGTTCTGGTTCTGTTCTGACTTTAACTCGCCAACAGTCTTGATCTTTGCACAGAAACTCCACCCTTACAAAATCAAAACCTCTTCTCCGGTTTGTACTCCGGTGTTTTTACACGCTCTAAGTTACTTTTATCTTATTCCGCGTCTCCCATCCAGCATGTGGACCACCTTGCATATATCAGAGAAAAGGCTTTAAGTGGTGAATGAAAGCGGGCTCACTGCAAAATAAGTTTTAGTAATACTCTGAATGTCATGAAATATACAACACTTCCGGTATGCACACTACAACAGCTTCTTCTTCAGCTTCAAGTGCTCACACATTTTCCATTATCCTCGCAAAACTCACTTGGTATCCTTGGTTAAAAATCCACATGAAATACTTGATTGAAAACACCTTAAATGTATTGTAAAAAAATAAATGACACGCTTGATAAAAAAAAATTACACGAGATGCTTGGTAAAAACCACCTGACAAGCTTGGTAAATAATTTAAAAAAAAGTGTCCATTTTGCAGACCATTGCTGCAAAAACGTCCATGTTACAGACCATTGCTGCCAAGAAATCCATGTTGCAGACCATCGCTGCCAGGACGTCCATATTGCAGACCGTCGCTGCCACGACGTCCATGTTGCAGACCGTCGCTGCCAGGACGTCCATGTTGCAGACTATCGCTGCCAGGACGTCCATGTTGCAGACCAATGCTGCCAGGACGTCCATATTGCAGACCGTTGCTGACAGGACGTCCGTGTTGTAGACCATTGGCTGCCGGACGTCCATGTTGCAGACCAACGCTGCCAGGACGTCCATATTGCAGACTGTCGATGCCAGGACGTCCATGTTGCAGACCATTGCTGCCAGGACGTCCATGTTTCAGACCATTTCTGCCAGGATGTCCATGATATAGACCATCACTGCCAGGACGTCCATGTTGCAGACCATTGCTGCCAGGACGTCCATGATGCAGACCATTGCTGCCTGGACGTCCATGTTGCAGACCATTGCTGCCAGGACATCCATGATGCAGACCATTGCTGCAAGGACGTCCATGTTGCAGACCATTGCTGCCAGGACGTCCATGTTGCAGACCATTGCTGCCAGGACGTCCATGTTGCAGACCTTTGCTGCCAGGACGTCCATGTTGCAGAACGTTGCTGCCAGGACATCCATGATGCAGACCATTGCTGCCAGGACGTCCATGTTGCAGACCATTGCTGAGAGGTTGTCCAGGCAAGAATAGCTGAGCATCACATTTGGTCGTTCATGTATAATTGGCATCATAAGTGTATCGGAGCAACTCGAGATATTGTCCATCGCTGGACCTGCTGAAAGACCTGAAGACTGTCAACCATTTGACCCCTGTTAATCCTAACAACATGATATTTATGACAACTTAATATTCACAACAACTTAATAATCTTAACAACGTCCATTTCTATCCATTTTCTACCGCTTGTCTCTTTTTTGGGGGTCGCGGGGGGTGCTGGAGCCTATCTCAGCTGGGTACACCCTGGACAAGTCGCCACCTCATCGCAGGTGCACTAAATATTCCAAACAACATAATATTTATAACAATATAGTATTCATAACAACATCATATTTATAAAAATATAATATTCATAACATAATATTTACAATAAGATAAATATAATATTTATAACAATATTCATAACATAATATTTATAACAAGATAATAATTATAACAATATATTTATAACAACATTATATCCATAACAACACACTATTTATAACAATATAATATGTATAACAAGATAATATTCCTAACAAGATAATATTCATAACGACATAATAATAATAACAAAATAATATTTTGAACAACATTCTGTCAAAAAGCAGAAGAAGTTGTATTGTTTTCGGTAAAAATAGCCAAAAAATGGCTGAATAATGGCAAAAAAATGGCTAAATAACTGCTAAAAAATATCTAAATAATGGCAAAAAATGGCAACAATATTGCTAAAAATGGCTTAATAATGACTAAAAAATGGCTAAACAATGGCTAAAAACTGGCTGAATAAAAGGTCTTTGGAGGAAGTCGTGAGTGTAGCCGACGTGAAGAGAAATGTTCTGTTCTTCTAATAGACGTAGCAGCATGACCGCCTCCATCCGGAAGCACATGATGTTGCTATGGAAACCAATCTGTGCCCCTCCCCCACTGCTTGTAAACACTTCTGTAGCACATTTGTGATTGGCCGCACAATAAAACCTTCTGGAAGGTTAGGGTTAATTCTAATTACCTTGACCCTGATTCTTTTTAAAGCACACCATTTGTCACTTGACCATTCATGCATAAACCTGCACAGTGAGGAATATGCTAGCATAATTTTGTCACACCGCGGTGAGGGAAGTCTTGTCTTGGTTTTTTCTGTCTTGTGATTTACATGTTTTATTTTGAAAAGCAACTCCTCTTGTTTCAGATCACGGGTCCTTCCTCTTGTGTCACCAGTCTGACGTCATTCCTGACCCTTGATTGTTTCCACCTGTTTCCCATTACCCTCATGTTCCATATAAGCCCATGACTCCCCTTGTTCTGTGCCAGATTGTCTCGAGCTTTTGTGCCTGTCTTGCGTTCCAAGTTCATGTTCATGTCCATGCCTTGCCTTGTCCCACGTCTACGTCCTTGTTTCCAGAAAATCCCACGCTGTAATTTTGAGTTAACTTTTTCTCCTCCCTCAGAGTGACTTTTGTTTTCTAGCCTTTTTTCAACCGCAGTGGTGAGTTATGATTTTTTCCTAATGATCTTTCCTCAAAGTTTTTGAGTGATTTTTTGTTTACATTTATTAGAGTAGTAATTTTTATAGTCATTATTTTCTCCCTCCTGTTGGAGCGTTTTTCGTTAAAGTTTTTGATAGCAGATACGGTGCTAATTATAATTTGTCTTTATTTTTGTGTTTCCTCCGTTTGGAGTGATTTTCGGTTTTCCCTTTTTGGAACATTTTTTCGCTATCTATTTTTGTGATTCATAGTATTTAAATTTACTCTTTTCTGGAGGTTTAAAGAGTTTTTAAAAATAAAAGCTTTATTTAGAATCCCATCTCTGCATCTGAGTCCCTTCCTTCGTCCAAGCCTGACAAATTTTCACCAAATAATGACCATGTCACCTTTTATTGACACTTCTGCTTGAACATCTGAGGCCATGTCCACACACTCCCTTCTCTCAACTCTGCTATTAAAAATCAAACTGTTGATGAATGATTCTACATGATCTGTAAAAATCAGCCTTTGTTTGCAACATGGACATCTTTAACTGTGTTGCAGGTCAGCAATTTCCTTCCCTCGTGTTTTAAAGGCAGAAGGTGTGAAATATGACGTGTTGAAAGAATCAAATGAAAGGTGAGTAAATAAATCCACTGACATTTTAAAAAACATTATATAACTTCTAATAATGCCCGATGATGACTAAAACAGGTGACATTTATCAGGGAGGTAATTAGCTAACCAGCTAACAACCTAATTGGCACAGTTGCTAGCTGATGCTAATCTCCACAATCTATGTTTATTATTAGAGATGTTTTTTGGACAAGCAGTCTTGGCATACAGCGCCCCCTCTGGTCATTGACGTCCATGTTGGCAAAACAGATTTTTACTGAATATTGTTCAACATTTTAATTTCAAGTGACTGTTTGCAACTTTTTCTCAGCTGCCGAGAGGGCGCTAACTTTCCAGCGTGTTGTACGCATTTTATGACGCCAGCGCCCATTTTTTAGCTAACTAAGTCATCCGGAAGACACGTACACACTTTTAAGATTGACAGTAGCCATGGTTAGAATGTTCTTTTTGAAAAGTCCCCGTCATGACGACCAGCGAACACAACTCATTTACATATTGTAGCTTCTAAATACCCTGACCTTAACTTGTTATGGGTTATTATCTGTTTCATAACTTTACTCATTATGGGTTATCATCTGTCCGTAACTTTACTCATTCTGGGTTATTATCTGTCCGTAACTTTACTCATTATGGGTTATTATTTGTCTCATATATTTACTCGTTACGGGTTATTATCTGTCTCATAACTTTACTCGTTATGGGTTATTATCCGTCTCATAACTTTACTCGTTATGGGTTATTCTGATCTGTCTCATAACTTTGCTTGTTGCTGATTATTATCTGTCTCATAACTTTACTTGTTATGGGTTATTATCCGTCTCATAACTTTACTCATTATGGGTTATCATCTGTCCGTAACTTTACTAATTGTGGGTTATTATCTGTTTCATACATTTACTTGTTACGGGTTATAATCCGTCTCATAACTTTACTCGTTATGGGTTATTATTATCTGTCTCATAACTTTACTCGTTATGGGTTATTATTATCTGTCTCATAACTTTACTTGTTATGGGTTATCATCTGTCCGTAACATTACTCATTTTGGGTTATTATCTGTCTCATAACTTTACTCGTTATGGGTTATTATCCATCTCATAACTTTACTCGTTATGGGTTATTATTATCTGTCTCATAACTTTTCTTGTTGTGGGTTTTATCTGTCCCATACCTTTACTCGTTATGGGTTATTATCTGTCTCATAACTTTACTTGTCATGGGTTATCATCTGTCCGTAACATTACTCATTCTGGGTTATTATCTGTCTCATACATTTACTAGTTACGGGTTATTATTATTCATCTCAGAACTTTACTCGTTACGGGTTATTATCCGTCTCATAACTTTACTCGTTATGGGTTATTATCAGTCTCATAACTTTACTCGTTATGGGTTATTATTATCTGTCTCATAACTTTACTTGTTGTGGGTTATTATCTGTCTCATAACTTGACTCGTTATGGGTTATTATCTGTCTCATATATTTACTCGTTACGGGTTATTATCCGTCTCATAACTTTACTTGTTATGGGTTATTATCCGTCTCATAACTTTACTCGTTATGGGTTATTCTGATCTGTCTCATAACTTTGCTTGTTGTGGATTATTATCTGTCTCATAACTTTACTTGTTATGGGTTATTATCTGTCTCATAACTTTACTCATTATGGGTTATCATCCGTCCGTAACTTTACTAATTTTGGATTGTTATCTGTCTCATACATTTACTTGTTACGGGTTATAATCTGTCTCATAACTTTACTCGTTATGGGTTATTATTATCTGTCTCATAACTTTACTCGTTATGGGTTATTATTATCTGTCTCATAACTTTACTTGTTATGGGTTATCATCTGTCTGTAACATTACTCATTTTGGGTTATTATCTGTCTCATAACTTTACTCGTTATGGGTTATTATCCGTCTCATAACTTTACTCGTTATGGGTTATTATTATCTGTCTCATAACTTCTCTTGTTGTGGGTTTTATCTGTCCCATACCTTTACTCGTTATGGGTTATTATCTGTCTCATAACTTTACTTGTCATGGGTTATCATCTGTCCGTAACATTACTCATTCTGGGTTATTATCTGTCTCATACATTTACTAATTACGGATTATTATTCGTCCTATAACTTTACTCGTTACGGATTATTATTATCCGTCTCATAACTTTACTCGTTATGGGTTATTATCAGTCTCATAACTTTACTCGTTATGGGTTATTATTATCTGTCTTATAACTTTACTTGTTGTGGGTTATTATCTGTCTCATAACTTGACTTGTTATGGGTTATTATCTATCTCATAACTTTACTCATTATGGGTTATCATCCGTCCGTAACTTTACTCATTCTGGGTTATTATCCGTCTCATACATTTACTCGTTACGGGTTATTATCCGTCTCATAACTTTACTCGTTATGGGTTATTATTATCTGTCTCATAACTTTACTTGTTGTGGGTTAATATCCGTCTCATAACTTTACTCATTATGGGTTATTATCCGTCTCATAACTTTACTCATTATGGGTTATCATCTGTCCACAATTTTACTCATTCTGGGTCATTATCTGTCTCATACATTTACTCCTTACGGCTTATTATCCGTCTCATAACTTTACTCGTTGTGGGTTATTATCCGTCTCATAACTTTACTCGTTATGGGTTAATATCTATCTCATAACTTTACTCGTTATGGGTTATTATTATCTGTCTCATAATTGTACTTGTTGTGGGTTATTATCTGTCTCATAACTATACTCTTTATGGGTTATTTATGTCTCATAACTTTACACATTATGGGTTATCATCCGTCTATAACTTTACTCGTTATGGGTTATTATCTTCTTATAACTTTACACATCATGGGTTATGATCCATCCATAACTTTACTCGTAATGGGTAATTATCCGTCTTACAACTTTACTTGCTATGGGTTATTAACCGTCTTATAACCTTACTCGATATGGGTTATTATCCGTCTCGTAACTTTACTCGTTATTAGCTATCATCTGTCACATAACTATACTGGTTGGGGGTTATTATTTGTCACATAACTTTATTCGCTATGAGTTATTAGCTCTCTTATAACTTTACTCGTTATGGGTTATTATTTGACATATAACTTTACTCGCTATGGGTTATTAGCTCTCTTATAACTTTACTTGTTATGGGTTATTATCTGTCTCATAACTTTACTCATTGTGGGTTATCATCTGTCCATAATTTTACTCATTATGGGTTATTATTTTTCTCATTAATGTACTTGTTATGGGTTACTACATGTCTCATAACTTTACACGATATGGGTTATCTCTCTCATAACTTGACTCGTTATGGGTTATTATCTGTCCCTCAACTTTACTCGTTATGGGTTATTATCTGTCTCATAATTTTACTCGTTATGGGTTATTATTATCTGTCACATAACTTAACTTGTTATGGGTTATAATCTGTTTCATAACTTTACTCGTTATGGGTTACTATCCATCTCATAACTTTACTTGTTATGGGTTATTATCCGTCCCCTAACTTTACACATTATGGGTTATCATCTGTCCATAACTTTACTCATTTTGGGTTATTATCCGTCTTATAACTTTACTCATTATGAGTTATTATCCGTCTCCTAACTTTACACATTTTGGGTTATCATCCATCAATAACTTTACTCGTTATGGGCTATTATCTATCGTATAACTTTACTCGCTATGGGTTGTTAACCGTCTAATAACTTTACTCGTTATGGGTTATTATTATTTGTCTCATAACTTTACTCGTTACGGGTTATTATCAACAACATAACTTTACTCGTTATGGGTTATTATCAGTCTTTTAACTTTACTCGTTATGGATTATTATTATCCGTCTCATAACTTTACTCATTATGGGTTATCATCCATCCGTAACTTTACTCATTCTGGGTTATTAGCCGTCTCATACATTTACTCGTTACGGTTATTATCTGTCTCATAAATTTACTCGTTATGAGTTATTATTATCTGTCTCATAACTTTACTCGTTATTAGCTATCATCGGTCGCATAACTATACTCGTTGGGGGTTATTATTCGTCACATAACTTCTCTCTTGTAACTTTACTCGTTACGGGTAATTGCATGTCTCATAACTTTACTCATTATGGGTTATCTCTCTCATAACTTTACTCATTATGGGTTATCATCAGTCCATAATGTACTCGTTATGGGATTTTATCCTTCACATAACTTTACATGTTATGGGTTATTATTTGTCTCATAGGTTTACTCATTACGAGTTATCATCTGTCGCATAACTTTACTTGTTATGGGTTATTATCCGTCTCATAACTTTACTTTTTATGAGTTATCATCCGTCTCATAACTTTACTTGTTATGGGTTGTTATCCGTCCAATAAATGTACTCGTTATTGGTTTATTATCCATTTCATAACTTTACTCATTATTAGTTATCATCTGTCTCATAACTTTACTTGTTATGGGTTAATATTTGTCTCGTAACTTTACTCGCTATGTCTTATTATCCGTCTCATAACTTTATACGTTATGTGTTATCTGTCTCATAACTTTACACATTATGTGTTATCGGTGTTAACATTGCTTGTTATATGTTATTATCTGTCTCATAACTTTACTGGTTATGGGTTATTATTATCTGTCGCATAACGGCGATCTAATGCAGTACATTGTAGTATATCCATTGAAGTGATAACGCAGTAGTATTATTTCTTAGAATGTATGTTTACCACTTTGTCTCTTTTCTCACTTTTAAGGATTAAGACGAAGACAAAGGATTTATTGGGAGGATTGTGATCAATCTTTAATTGATATATTCAGTAATTGTGAGAACCATTTTAAGAATGAAACCACCACACACACTCTTTGTGTTGCATGTTTTCTTAAAAATGGTCACTTTCAGTCACTTCAAAGCTGAAAAAGTGAGGTGAAAATCAAGAATAGAAAAAGTGAGCTTTGCATGTGGAAGGCATGGGAAATATTGAAATGGAGACAAATGTGTGTTTGACATGTGAGCAGGGCCAGAAGGGTTCTGGAAGGAGGTGAGGAAGAGTATACCTGCAGGCCACAGTCTGAGGGAAAGGCCTAAAAAGGCATGCTAGTGTGAGCTAGGCTGGATGGTTGCATACTCGACAAGGTCCCCAGGGCCAGACTGAGCGCAGCTTCGCGGGCTGGGAGACGAGGCCAAGGCTGCAGTATCCAGCTCAGCGTACTGGACCTCACAGTCCTTGTGGCCCGAGTTCTGGAGACAAGAGAGGGCGAGAGGCGAGTGAGGCACGGCCAGGTGTGGACGTGACGATGGCGAGTGCATTTCACGCCGCTTCCAATACAAACGGCAGCCAGATATTCAAACTTAACCATATTTTAAATATAAACATATTCCAAATACTTAAGCATAAAAGCATATTCCAAACTTAACCATATTCCAAATATAAACTTATTCCAAAGTTAACCATATTCCAAATATAAACTTATTACAAACTTAACCATATTCCATATATAAACAGTGTTGGGACTAACGCGTTACAAAGTAACGCGTTACTGTAACGCCGTTAGTTTCGGCGGTAACTAGTAATCTAACGCGTTATTTTTTATATTCAGTAATTCAGTTACCGTTACTACATGATGCGGTTTGGTTGGTATCAACACTTCAGTCATCAACAATTGCATCATCAGAGAAATGGACATTGAAACAGTGTCGGACTGACTTGGTAGGATATGTACAGCAAGTGTGGACAGAGAGAGAGAGAGATCAGAAATTATAAGAAAAAGTGTCTACATTTGATTATTTACAATCCGAAGAGGTATTATGTGGAAGGGAGGGTGTTAGTTTAGGGTTGTAGTTGCCTGGAGGTGTTCTTTTAGTGCGGTTTTGAAGGAGGATAGAGATGCCCTTTATTTTACACCTGTTGGGAGTGCATTCCATATTGATGTGGCATAGAAAGAGAATGAGTTAAGACCTTTGTTGGTTCAGAATCTGGGTTTAACGTGGTTAGTGTTAGTGTTATTATGCTGTTTGTTACTTATGTATGTTATGTTGCAGCTATTTAAAATAGTTTTGTCAATTTGTTCTGGCCTGAAATAAATTGGCCCTTTGAAACATATCTTTGTCTTTGTGTGTTGTATGTAGACCACATTGCTTAGCAGAGTTCAGTGATGCAAATGCATGTCAAGTTGATCAACAGATTGTATTATTCTCCAGTGCAATAACAGTACTGAAATGAAGGCTAAAAGAGCATTAATGGGAGCTTTAAAAAAAAAAAAAAAGTAGAAGAAGTAACTAAATAGCTACTTTTCACAGTAACGCATTACTTTTTGGTGTAAGTAACTGAGTTAGTAACTGAGTTACTTTTGAAATAAAGTAACTAGTAACTGTAACTAGTTACTGGTTTTCAGTAACTAATCCAACACTGTATATAAACATATTCCAAGTATAAACATTTCCAAACATAAAAATGTCCAAATATAAATATATTCCAAGTATTAAAATGTCCAAACATAAAAATATTCCAAGTATAAACATTATACGAATACAAACAAATTCCAAACATCAAACATATTCCAAATATACACATACTCCAAACATAAACATATTCAAAATATAAACACATTACAAAAGTCAACATATTCCAAATATACACATATTCCAAATATGAACATATTCCAAACATAAACATATTCCAAAAATAAACATATTCAAATTATCAACATATTCCAAATATAAACATTATCCAAATATAAACATATTCCAAACTTACCAAATTCCAAATATACACATATTCCAAATATCAACATATTCCAAAGATACACACTATTCAAATATACACACATTTCAAACATAAACATAGTCCAAATATCAACATATTCCGACTGTACACATATTACAAATATAAACATTATCTGAATACAAATGTATTCCAAACATAACCGTATTCCAAACATAAACATATTCCAAACATAAACATATTCCAAATGTAAACATATTCCAACCATAACCATATTCCAAATATAAGCATATTAAGCCTCGTCCACAGCCACGGCCACTGCCTTTCGGGCCTGTCAGTACCTTGCAACTGCCTCCGGAGTCCCCTGGGATAACATACCCCGGTAGGACTCCTTCTTCAGTCGGACAGCTTCCCTGACCACCACTGTCCACCTGGGTGTTCGAGGGTTACCGCCCCTAGAGACACCTAAGACCTTCTGGCCACAGCTCGCAGCTGCAGCTTTAGCAATAGAGGCTTTGAACATTGCCCATTCCTGTTCAATGTCCCCAACCTCCACAGGGATGGCAGAGAAGTCCCGCCGGAGGTGGGAGTTGAAGTCCTTCCGGACAGAGGACTCCTCCAAACGTTCCCAGTTCACCCGCACTACACGCTTGGGTTTGCCAGGTCTGTCCAGAGGTTCCCCCCGCCATCTGACCCAACTCACCACCAGATGGTGATCAGTTGCCAGTTCAGCCCCTCTCTCACCCGAGTGTCCAAAACATACAGCCTCAGATCAGCTGATACGATTACAAAATCGATCATTGATCTTTGGCCTCGGGTGCTCTGGTACCAGGTACACCTATGAGCATCCTTATGCTTGAACATGGTGTTTGTTATCGCAAGTCTGTGACTAGCACAGAAGTCCAATAACAATCCACCACTCAGGTTCAGATCAGGGAGACCGCCCCTCCCAATCACGCCAGTCCAAGTATCACTGTCATTGCCCACGTGCGCATTGAAGTCCCCCAACAAGACTATGGAATCCCCTGCCGGCGGCCCATACAGGACCCCATGCAAGGTATACAAGAAGGCCGAATACTCTGAACTCTTGTTTGGTGCGTACGCACAAACAACAATCAGAGTTTTCCCCCCTCCAACCCTAAAGCGAAGGGAGGCGACCCTCTTGTCCACTGGGGTGAACTCCAACGTACAGGCACTGAGCCGGGGACTTGTGAGTATCCCCACACTCGCCTGTGCCCTCACACCCTGAGCAACTCCAGAAGTGAACAAGGTCCATCCCTTGTCCAGGAGTGTGGTTTCAGAGCCCTTGCTATGCGTAGAGGTAAGCCCTACCAGATCCAACCGGTAGCGCTCCACCTCTCGCACCAGCTCAGGCTCCTTCCCCACCAGCGTAGAGACGTTCCACGTCCCGAAAGTCAGTCTCTGCCGCCCCGAATTGGCCCGTCCGGAGCCTCCACTTTCACTGCCATCCACTTGGCAGGGCACCCGACCCCACTGGTTCCGACCGCGGGTGGTGGGCCCACGTGGCGGAGAAGATAGTGTGTCCACGTAGCTTCTTCGGGGCTGTGCCTTGCTGTCACCTACGTGAGCAAGCGGAAACACCATACAACGGCCGGGCTCCATGGCTAGCCCGGCCACCAGGCGCTCGCTGGCGAGCCCTGCCTCCGGGCCTAGCTCCGGAGGAGGGCCCCGGGCTTCCTCCGGGCCGGGTAACGCATCTTCTCTTTTTGTTGTTTCATGGGGGGTATCGTAACCCTGATGAGGGGGGCATTCGGGTGCTACACCTTGCCCAAGGGTGACATAACCATATTCCAAAGACAAACATATTCCAAATATAAACATTGTCCAAGTATAAACATTATCCGAATACAAACAAATTTCAAATATAAACATATTCCAAATATACACATACACCAATCATAAACATATTCCAAATATAAACATATTCCAAATATACACATAACACCTAACATATACATATTCCAAATATAAACATATTCCAATCATACACATATTCCATCTATACATTTTTTTAAATATACACATATTCCAAATATAAGCGTTTCAAATATACATGTTTTAAATATAAAGAAGTTCCAAATGTAAACATATTCCAAATATACACTATCCAAACATAAACATATTTTAAATATACACATATTCCAAGCATACAAATATTTCAAATATACACATAATCCAAACTAAAAAAAAAGTCAAATATACACATATTCCAGGTATAAATACATTTGGAATATAAACAAATTCCAAATTGAAACATAATCCAAATTGAAACATAATCCAAATTGAAACATATTCTTATTATACTCATATTCCAAATATAAACATATTTCAAATATAAGTACATTCCAAATATACATGTATTCCAAATATCAACATATTCCAAATATATGTTATGTCAGGAAAAAACACAAGAGGCTATATCATCCCTACAAGCCTGTTTCAGGGGATTTCATAAAATCCCCTGACGAGCAGGGAAACCTGCGAAACAAGCTTGTAGGGATGATATAGCCGCTTGTGTTTTTTCCTGACCTAACGTATATTCCGCTCTACCCCGGTATTGAGCACTGTATAACAGATAAACCACAGAAACCTTGACTATATTCCAAATATAAGTATATTCCAAATATCAACATATTCCAAATATCAAGAAATTCCAAATGAAATACTACTTCCATACTACTTTATATAAACTCCATAATAAAACACTACATTGTATGTCCTCCATTATAAAATACTATACATTAGAACTACATAATAAAATATTACTTCATATGAACTCCATAATAAAATACAACTTCATATGAACAACATAATAAAATACTACATATGAACTACATAATAAAATACTACTTCATATGAACTAGATAATAAAATACTACTTCATATGAACTTATGATAAAATATGTTTGTACTATTTCATATGAAATCCATAGTAAAATACTATAATAATATGACTTCCACAAAAATACTACTTCATATGAACAACATAATGAAATACTAGTTCAATCCATAATAAAATACTACTTCATATGACCTACATAATAAAATACTACTTCATATGAACTCCATAATAAAATACTATTATATATTAATTTTATAATAAAATACTACTTAATATGAACTCCATAATAACATACTACTTCACATGAACTCCATAATAAAATATGACTTCATATGAACTCCATAAGAAAATACTACTTTATATGACTTATATAATAAAATACTACTTCATATGATCCATAATTAAAAACTACTTAATATGACCTCCATAATAAAATATTACTTCCTATGAACTCCATAATAAAATATGACTTCATATGAACTCCATAATAAAATACTACTTCATATGAACTACATATTAATATAATGCATAATTGTCCAGTATTGCCTGAAAAGGAGTGGGGAGAAGATACTTTATTTAATCCCTCCCCCAGTTCTCCATTCAGTGATTATTCACATGAGTTTCACTCTTACTTTGTTCAAGGATTATAATACAGATGTTGTATCATAGTGGCATTACCACGGGTAACAATACATATTACACTGTAACAATAATTTGTATCAACAATGTAGGAATAATGAATATACCAACAATGGTAATAGACAACATAGCAATAAAGGTAATAGACAACCTAGTAATAATGGTAAGGAAACATGTTAACACTTTGAGACAGAGTATAGCAGCAGGTCAAATTAAAGACCCTCATCTCTATATTTGAACCAGACATGTTTGTATAATAGTTTACATTGATTAATAGTTTGGCATTGCTTGTGTTGTAAGTCCAGTTTATTCCATAGTTTTACTCCGCATACACACAAAAACGTTTACGAGTGGTTTGAGCTCTCGGCAATAAGAAATATCCAAAGCCTCTCAAGTTATGAGCCTGCACTCGTTTTATAATTTTTTTTGTAGATTAGGCCGCAATAATTTGTTAAATGCTTTATATAAGATTATTAATGTATTATATTTAACAAGGTCATCAAATGTGAGCAACTTTGATTGCATAAACAGATTATGAGTATGTTCTAAATAACCAACGTTGTGAATGATCCGCACTGCTCTTTTCTGTAATATGATCAGAGGATGAATTGTGTTGTGGTAAGTATTGCCCCATACTTCAACACAGTATGTAAGGTATGGGAGTACCAAGGTGCAGTATAGAGTACGGAGTGCATTTTCATCGAGGTATAGTTTTACTTTGTTTATAATTGAGAGGCTTTTGGAGATTTTAGTTTTAATGTGTCTGACATGAGGTTTCAATGATAGTTTACTGAGCCAGTTTTGGGGAGCTAACTCACAACAGGCCTATTAAACACGTACAACAGACTAATCGCACCACTAGCTACGCCAACATAGTTGTACACGTTGGTTCCAATGACACTAGGATGAGACAGTCAGAGATTACATTGCTAGGACTTGTAATCTGGCTAGAAAGATGTCCAGGCATGGAGTACTTGTCTCTGGCCCCCTGCCTGCGAGAGACAATGATGAGAGGTATAGCAGATTAGTCTCGGTTAACAAGTGGCTGGCTAGTTTTTGTAGACAACAGGGACTAACTTTTATTGAAAATTGGCCCTCTTTCTGGGGCAAACCGGGCTTGCTGATGAGGGATGGCCTTCACCCTAACCAGGAAGTGCCATCACTCAACATAGATTACTGTTTGGGGTCACACTTGACTAACTACACTAGAGCAGGCCCGGTCACAGGCAATTACAGTGTCTGTTAGTCCGGGTGAGGAGTCAGTTAAGCTAGAACTAACCAGCACCAGGCTGGAAAATGCCTGCACACATAGCATCTCTCCTAGAATAATCAATCAATCAAACAATCAATGTTTATTGATATAGCCCTAAATCACGAGTATCTCAAAGGGCTGCACAAGCCACAACAACATCCTCAGCTCAGATCCCACATCAGGGCAAGGAAAAATTCAACCCAATAGGACAATGAGAAACCTTGGAGGGGACCGCAGATGTGGGGAACCCACCCCTGGGCGACCGGTGCAATGGACGTCGAGTGGGTCTAACATAATATTGTGAGAGTCCAGTCCATAGTGGATCTAACATAATAGTGAGAGTCCAGTCCATAGTGGGGCCAGCAGGAGACCATCCCTGTCAGGTTTGTCCCTGACAGTTTGGGTGTGTTTTAGTTTTTCCTCTGTGTTTGTCTTTATTTCCTGTCAGCGCTTTTATTTTGGTTGTTTTCTGCTTGTCTCCCTGAGCGCTGTTCCCCATCATCTGCGGCTGATTGGCACCTGGCTACACCTGGTGTCAATCAGCCGGCTGCTATTTAAACCTGCTTTGTCCTTCAGTCAGTGCCCGAGTATTGTTGATGTCATTGTCATCACTACCTGTGTCGCTAATACTAGTCGTCGTTGAAGCTGTACTTGGATCATGTAGCTGTTTGCAGCGTGCTGTCTTTTTGTTCCTAGTTCCTAGTTCCTGTTTCCTGGTATCCTGTTTCCTGTCGCCTAGTTCCTGGTTTGTGTTTTACGTGACAGAATACTCCAGCCTAACATGAACCCCGCGGCGATTTCTATGGCAGAGAGGCTTAGCAATGCTTTAACATTGATGGCCAAATCGAGGAAATGCTTTGCTTCTTTTTGTAATACCCCCACCCATCCCTGTCCTGTGTTGGCCTCTCGGGGGACGTCTGGGATCCATGCCTTGAGGGGGTGGGGGGGCCTATGAGTAGCTGTGCAGCAAGGGAGTCACAGCTACTTCTCTACCCAGTGGGTCTGCAACAGACGGCGCCATCCACTCCAGTGGGTCTGCAACAGACGGCGTCATCCACTCCAGTGGGTCTGCAACAGATGGCGCCATCATCTCCGGTGGGCCAGCAGATGCCGCCATCATCTCCGGTGGGCCAGCAGATGCCGCCATCATCTCCGGTGAGCCAGCAGACGCCGCCATCATCTCCGGTGGGCCAGCAGACGCCGCCACCATCCTCTCCGGTGGGCCAGCAGACGCCGCCACCATCCTCTCCGGTGGGCCAGCAGAGGGCACCACCATCCTCTCCGGTGGGCCAGCAGAGGGCACCACCATCCTCTCCGATGGGCCAGCAGAGGGCGCCACCATCCTCTCCGGTGGGCCAGCAGAGGGCGCCACCATCCTCGTCGGTGGACCAGCAAAAGGTGCCACCATTCTTCCCGGTGGGCCAGCAGAGGGCGCCACCAACCTCTCGTCGGCCACAGATGTGATCGTTTCATGGGCAACCGCCTCGCCAATTACGGCGGTGTTCAACTCGCCGTCGCCACCTGACTCTTCCCCGGGGACCCACCGCCTTGTCCTCCCTCCACCCTCCCGTGACTTTGGACTGTCTTTTTTTTTGGGGGGGGGGGGGGGGGTGTTCTAGAACGTCTGGTATCCGTTATGGGAAGTGGGGCTACTGTCAGGTTTGTCCCTGACAGTTTGGTTATGTTTTAGTTTTTCCTCTGTGTTTGTCTTTATTTCCTGTCAGCGCTTTTATTTTGGTTGTTTCCTGCTTGTCTCCCTGAGCGCTGTTTCCCATCAGCTGCGGCTGATTGGCACCTGGCCACACCTGGTGTCAATCAGCCGGCTGCTATTTAAACCTGCATTGTCCTTCAGTCAGCGCTGGAGTATTGTCCATGTCATTGTCATCACTACCTGTGTCGCTAATACTAGTCGTCGTTGAAGCTGTACTTGGATCCTGTAGCTGTTTGCAGCGTGCTGTCTTTTTGTTCCTAGTTCCTAGTTCCTGTTTCCTGGTATCCTGTTTCCTATCGCCTAGGTCCTGGTTTGTGTTTTACCTTCTTATTTTCGACATTAAATCATGTTTTCTTGCACCAATCATGCCTTCTCTGCATCTTGGGGTTCGTCACCACCACTACGTGACAATCCCGAGCGGAGACAGGTCAGCAGCGCAGACGTCCCCAACCGACGCACAGACGAGCGGTCCACCCCGGGTCCCGACTTTGGACAGCCAGCGCTTCATCCGTGGCCACCGAACCTGTGCCGCCCCCTCCACGAAGGAGAGGGGGGCAGAGCAGAAAAGAGATGGCAGATCAACTGGTCTAAAAGGGGGGTCTATTTAAAGGCTAGAGTATACAAATGAGTTATAAGTTGGGACTTAAGTGCTTCTATTGAGGTAGGATCTCTAACTGTTACCGGGAGGGAATTCCAGAGTACCAGAGCCCAAATAGAAAACACTCTATTGCCCGCAGACTTTTTTTGGGCTCTGGGAATCACTAATAAGCCGGAGTTCTTTGAACGCAGATTTCTTGCCGGGACATATGGTACAATACAATCAGCAAGATAGGATGGAGCTAGACCGTGTAGTATTTTATACGTAAGTAGTAAAACCTTAACGTCACATCTTAAGTGCACAGGAAGCCAGTGCAGGTGAACCAGTATAGGTATATATATATATATATATATATATAGGTATATATGTATATAAAGGTATATACAGTATAGGCGTAATATGATGAAACTTTCATGTTCTTGTCAAAAGTATAGCAGCCACAATTTGTACCAACTGTAATCTTTTAATGCTAGAGACCCGAAAATAATATGTTACAGTAATCGAGACGCACAACACGAACGCATGAATAATGATCTCAGCGTCGCTAGTGGACAAAATGCAACCAATTCTTTTACGGAGATGAAAGAAGGCCGTTTTATTAACACTCTTAATGTGTGACTCAAACGAGAGAGTTGGGTTGAAGATAATACCCAGATTCTTTACCGAGTCGCCTTGTGTAATTGTGGTATTATTAAATAGGTGTACAATTGTTTGGTTGTCAAATGTTAATGTGGTATTATTAAATTTGTGTATAATTGTTTGGTTGTCAAATGTTAATGTGGTATTATTAAATTTGTGTATAATTGTTTGGTTGTCAAATGTTAAGGTGGTATTATTAAATAGGTGTCGGTGTCTAGCAGGACCGATAATCAGCATTTCCGTTTTCTTAATAATACACAACTCGCATAAAGTTTTTTCTGCAGTGACTGTGCCAGAGGTGGACATGCATTCCACTGAGGTGGCAAATTATGACACATTCAATCTACTGCAGCACCAAGCAAACAATCGGAAGATTCCCATCATATCAAATTCCTAGATTTGATCGAAATTATTTAAGGCGCACTACACAAAATAAAAGTAACGTTATCAATATCAATACTATGGATAATATTAACAAAACAATCCTCAAAACACTATAATATGGGCTTTTTAAACATACGATCATTGTCTCCCAAAATGTTATTAGTTAATGATGTCATTGGAGACAACAATCTTAACGTCATTGGTCTCAGCAAAACCTGGCTCACACCAGATAATTTTTTCCGCTTAATGAGGCATCTCCTCCTAACTATACAAATGCACATATTGCCCGTCCCCTTATAAAAGGTGGAGGGGTCACACTAATATACAGTAAAATAAAAACCTTAACCTTTCCCCTAACCTAAGTAATAAATATAAATTATTTGAGGTGCTTATTTGAGGTCACACCGCTGCCTCTCTACCTGGCTGTTATCTACCGCCGCCCTGGGCCCTATTCAGACTTCATCAGTGAATTTTCAGAGTTTGTCGCTGATCTAGTGACGCACACCGACAATATAATTATAATGTAGAATTTGAATATCCATATGAATACCCCATCAGACCCTTCGTGCGTGGCGCTCCAGACTAAATTGATAGCTGTGGTCTTACACAAATAATAAATGAACCCACACATCGCAACGGTAACACGATAAACGTAACCTAACAACACCATTGATAGTATAGCACCGCTAAAGCTAAAAAAGGATCCTAAAAGGCGTAACCCCTGGTTTACAGAATAAACCAAAGCTCTTAAATTATCATGTAGAAAGCTCGAACGCAAATAGCGTGCGTCTAAACTTGAGGTTTTCCATCAAGCATGGAGTGATAGTTTATTAACTTATAAACGCATGCTTTCCTTAGCTAAAGCTAATTACTACTCAAATCTCACAAAAACGATCCTAAATATTTGTTCAGTACAGTAGCATCGCTAACCCAACAAGGGACTCCTCCCAGTAGCTCCACCCACTCGGCAGATGACTTTATTAATTTCTTTAATAAGAAAATTTAAGTCATTAGATAGGAGATTAAAGCTACAACTGGGTTCTATTAACACAGATAGGAATGTATGTACAAAGGATATTGCCCTCCAAAATAGTTTCTGTCTTTTTGATGAAATAATATTAGAGGAACTCCTGCGGCGTGTAAATGGGATGAAACAAACAGCATGTTTACTTGACCCACTTCCTGGGAAACGTATCAAGGAGCTTTTTATAATATTAGGACCATTAGTGCTAAATATTATAAACGTATCACTTTCTTTTGGCACTGTTCCCTTTGCATTAAAACAAAGTGTTTATTCATCCTCTGCTCAAAAGACCTAACCTCGATCCTGACCTCATGGTAAACTACCGGCCGGTGTCCCACCTTCCCTTTATCTCGAAAATCCTCCAAAAAAAAGTTGCACAATAGCTAAATGAACACTTAGAGTCTAACAATCTCTGTGAACCCTTTCAGTCCGGTTTCGGGGCAAATCAGTCTACGGAGACAGCCCTCGCAAAAATTACTAATGATCTATTGCTAACGATGAATGCTGATGTGTCATCCATGTTGCTGCTTCTTGATCTTAGTGCTGCTTTCAATACCGTTGATCATAATATTTTATTAGAACTTATCAAAACACGTATTGGTATGTCAGACTTAGTCTTGTCTTGGTTTAACGCCTATCTTACTGACAGGATGCAGTGTGTCTCCCATAACAATGTGACCTTGAAGTATATTAAGGTAACGTGCAGAGTTCCACAGGGTTCTTGGCCCTGCATTCTTCAGCATTTACATGCTGCCGCTAGGTGACATCATGCGTGTTAGCTTTCATTGTTATGCTGATGCCCCTAAAGATGACCAACACGCCAGATTGTAGTCATTTGTAGGCATGTCCTATCTTGCTGATTGTATTGTACCATATGTCCCGGACATAAATATGCGTTCTAAGAACTTATAAACAAGAATTCCCAAAAAATCTGCGGGCTTTAGAGCATTTTCTATTGGGGCTCCAGTACTCTGGAATGTTCTACTGGTAACAGTCAGAGATGCTACCTCAGTAGAAGCATTTAAGTCCCATCTTTAAACTAATTTGTATACTCTAGTCTTTAAATAGACCCCACTTTTAGAGCAGTTGATCTGCCGTCTTTCTTTTGTACTCTGCCCCCCTCTTCCGTGTGGAGAGGTTTTCAGGTGACCATAGATCAGCCTCCACGGAGGAATCGCTAGCTGTTCCAAGTCTGGACGCAGGATGGACCACTCCTCTGTGCATCAGTCAATGAGGTCTCTGCACTGTAACGTGTCTCCATGCAAGTAGATCCCCTGCTGGCCCACTATGGACTAGACTCAGGCCCGGCCCTAACCAATCTGGTGCCCTAGGCAAGATTTTAGGTGGCGCCCCCCCACATCGGCAGTGAAGTGTATATACTCACAAGAACCCGAATAGCTTTGTCTTTGACCTTTTTTTTTTACTTACAACTATACCTAATATATAAAGGGGTGGAAAAGTGACGATTACCTGCAGGGCAAACATTAGCTAACCAGAAGGCATAACAATGTAAACAAAAAACACCTGCTTAAAAGATCTAATACAAACATTTATATGCACGTACAACACTTAGAACTTTTAGCATATCAGTATGTGGAATTAAATGATGGAATGGATTAAGTAAAGAAGTTAAAAATTGTACTGATATGATCCAGTTTAAGAGGTTGTTCAAAATAATAGTGCTTACAGAGTACAAAGAAGAAGAATTATGAGAAATACTTTCAACCTTATTGAAAATAAGATATTCTTCATCTCAGTATGTTAATAATGACTGAATTAATTAATTAATTACATATTACAAAACTGTTGTATACTAATTCATAGATGTTATTTTATTATATAAAAAGGTCAGTAAATGATTCTATATATTTGTAAACGCTTTGAAGTGGGAAAGGGGTAGGATTAAATAAGCTTTGCTTCTTCCTACTCCTTTTCGGGCATGATGTAAAATGAAATGATATGAAATTGTGTGATGTATTATGATGTAAGTGTGTTCATGTTCCAAATAAACTAAAGAAAGAAAGAAATGTCCCTGAGGAATGTAAGGTGGGAGTACTGTAATTACCTAACGTTACATTATTATTTTCCATAACAATTTAGCCCCCTCCACAATATTAACCCGACGTTAAAACAGAACTAGCTATTTATTGATTAGCAATTGCCGAATCATGTAACATTAGCTTAATGCTAAAAAGCCAGGTTACTATCACATTCTGTAACAGACAAATAATGTCATGTAGGCTAACGTTACCTACCTGCTACCTCTGTCTTTTCTCGTTTCTCCTCCTCTTCTTTTCTCTTTTTTCTTCCCTGGGCACCTGACAGTTTTGGCATCTTGTGTTGATTTTTTGATGTGGTGACGTCCAAAAAGAGTCATGATACGGGAAGGGAGGGGGCGCACCGTGCGGGGGGAGGAGGGGGGGGGGGGGGCGTAATGTTGTAACAAATAATATTTCTATTAAATAGGCTTTACTTTGCATTTTAATTAACGTGGGATTATTTTTTGTATTTAGAAATAATAGCACCAACTTTTTTTTTTTTTTTTTTTTTCTCCAACATTTGTGGCACTGGCGTGGCGCCCCCTGATGGACGGCGCCCTTAGCATTTGCCTATACGGCCTATGCCACGGGCCGGCCCTGACTAGACTCCACCACTATGAACCGTACCCCGGGATGTCGTTGTGGTTTGTGCAGCCCTTTTCGAGTAAGGGCTTTGTAAATTAACTTGATTACTAGACTGACTGATATTAGTACTGATGGAGATATATATATATATATATATATATATATATATATATATATATATATATATATATATATATATATATATATATATATATATATCTCTACATATATACATATTTAAGAGTTATTTATTTTTATAGTCATATTTGAAATAGCTATTGGTTACCATTTGTACGCTTTCTATTTTTCTCCATCTCGTGTCCGATGGTACACTGTAAGTTACCTTGAGCTTGGAATGTGAGGAGGAGAGATTCTCATTTTCCTTTTCTCATCCTGTCTCAGGCTAAGTAAAACAATGTACTTGTGTATTCGCTCGGGAGGGTGGGGGCTATTGGCCTATTGAAGAAGACAGCGTTTCCGTAATGATTTCAGATCAACTTGGCTACGCAATTGAATGTGTTGTTCTAGGTTGGTCTCTTCAAAGCTTTGTAAATAAATTGCAAAATATCAATTCTGTTGGGGTCTTAACTTACACTCAGCATATATGTCATTGCAGAGAATTTGGGATTGACCAGTAACTTAAATTCCCTTGGAGGAACATCTGGTCCAAATGCAACAATTTGGGGGCTATCGTCCGGGAATGACACACTGAGAATTGGACACCTCTTGCAATCTTCTGGACAGACTCACTTGGCCAACACATAAATCAAGGTAAGCAGAGCCTTTTTGTAAAAGGAGTCTGTCCTGAAGTCTATAAGTCAAACACTGTTTTGTACCCCAGACACAGAGTGGTGATTTTGATAGATTGATTGCATTTTTAAATAGTGTAAACTGTAAATAGTGGTCAACTCACGTCATTGTGTCTGGACTACCGTGACGGGCAGTTTCATTGACGAGTGAACTAATAGTTCGCCCTGGGTCATTGGTCTTTGCCTAAAAGAGTAACGGGTTCGAGACCCTTCGTAGGGTACGATAAATTCTGAAGTAACGGGTTCGAGAACCTTCATCTTATTCATCATATGCAAAATTGGACAGAACAGGAAGATGACAACAAGGCTGGTGGTTGAGTAACAAGGAAACAACTACTTAATTTACAGATCGCTGAAGATAAAAAGTCAAAAGAACCGAAAGGTAAAAAATCAGCTAAAGTATATTCAGCAGTGGGTGACCTTGCTTTTGAGCTCCAGCATGTGGAGGAAAGAATCCTCAACAGACGTGAGACCAGACGGTTGGACTCGGGTGGTGGACGACGCGGTAGTTCAAGGTCAGTCCGGGGTGGAAACTGTTTCAAGGGACGGCGTGGCGAAGTTGGTAGAGTGGCCGTGCCAGCAATCGGAGTGTTGCTGGTTACTGGGGTTCAATCCCCACCTTCTACCATCCTAGTCATGTCCGTTGTGTCCTTGGGCAAGACACTTCACACCTTGCTCCTGATGGCTGCTGGTTAGCGCCTTGCATGGCAGCTCCCGCCATCAGTGTGTGAATGTGTGTGTGAATGGGTGAATGTGGTAATACTGTCAAAGCGCTTTGAGTACCTTAAAGGTAGAAAAGCGCTATACAAGTATAACCCATTTATCATTATCATTTATAATCTGTGACCAGCCGGGTCACTGGCAACGTGAATGCCCTAACTCTGAACGAGACAGGCTCCCATTTGCAGCACACTATACAGGCGTGGCAAAGAACGCCCAAGGCAGAAGCCCCAGCAGGAAATACAGACAGGCCCCCTGCTGGACATAAGTTTCAACGGACAATGTTATCAGTTTGTGATTGACACTGGTGCCACCCACTCATTTCTGAATGCGGAGGTACCAAAGAAACGGTGTGCTTCCTTTTTTATGGTCGAAGGCTTTGCTGGGGTAACAAGAATGTTACCTGTCACCAAACCACTTCCGGTTCAGATTGCTGGACACACACTGAAGCACCCCTTCGTGGTCGACCAGCACACACCTTGCCTGCTTGGTAATGACCTACTTCACAAACTGTACCCTGACATTCAATATCGCACAGAAGGAACCTTCCTGGTGTGACCTGACGGCACAACCACCAAGCTGCGACACCACTACCAAGGCTCCTCCATGAGCTCATACCACAGCCTGAAACACCAGAAATGGCTGACATCTACTGAATACTCCAACTCCTGCTCCAACTGTTCTATCAGTGAAAACCCTGGCTGACTGAGCTGCTTCCGTGTGTACCGCCACCCGACCCGCCACATGTTATGATCACCAGTTAGACACTCATGCCAGGAGGCCTTTGACTCCTTTATATACAGGTAAAAGCTAGTAAATTAGAATATTTTGAAAAACGTGATTTATTTCAGTAATTGCATTCAAAAGGTGTAACTTGTACATTATATTTATTCATTGCACACAGACTGATGCATTCAAATGTTTATTTCATTTAATTTTGATGATTTGAAGTGGCAACAAATGAAAATCCAAAATTCCGTGTGTCACAAAATTAGAATATTACTTAAGGCTAATACAAAAAAGGGATTTTTAGAAATGTTGGCCAACTGAAAAGTATGAAAATGAAAAATATGAGCATGTACAATACTCAATACTTGGTTGGAGCTCCTTTTGCCTCAATTACTGCGTTAATGCGGCGTGGCATGGAGTCGATGAGTTTCTGGCACTGCTCAGGTGTTATGAGAGCCCAGGTTGCTCTGATAGTGGCCTTCAACTCTTCTGCGTTTTTGGGTCTGGCATTCTGCATCTTCCTTTTCACAATACCCCACAGATTTTCTATGGGGCTAAGGTCAGGGGAGTTGGCGGGCCAATTTAGAACAGAAATACCATGGTCCGTAAACCAGGCACGGGTAGATTTTGCGCTGTGTGCAGGCGCCAAGTCCTGTTGGAACTTGAAATCTCCATCTCCATAGAGCAGGTCAGCAGCAGGAAGCATGAAGTGCTCTAAAACTTGCTGGTAGACGGCTGCGTTGACCCTGGATCTCAGGAAACAGAGTGGACCGACACCAGCAGATGACATGGCACCCCAAACCATCACTGATGGTGGAAACTTTACACTAGACTTCAGGCAACGTGGATCCTGTGCCTCTCCTGTCTTCCTCCAGACTCTGGGACCTCGATTTCCAAAGGAAATGCAAAATTTGCATGGTTGGGTGATGGTTTGGGGTGCCATGTCATCTGCTGGTGTCGGTCCACTCTGTTTCCTGAGATCCAGGGTCAACGCAGCCGTCTACCAGCAAGTTTTAGAGCACTTCATGCTTCCTGCTGCTGACCTGCTCTATGGAGATGGAGATTTCAAGTTCCAACAGGACTTGGCGCCTGCACACAGCTATCTATAAAAAAAATAATTGTGCCAATACACTTTGTGTGATTTGAAGGAAGAATTAACTCAAGTCTAATACACACTGGAAAAAAACAATTTTCCTGTTCAATCTGCAGTAAATATTTTACTCAAAAGCCACATTTGAAAACACACATGAATACACACACATTGTGTACTGAGATCAGCAGCTCAGATTCCACATCAGGGCAAGAAAAAACTCAACCCAATGGGATGACAATGAGAAACCTTGGAGGGGACCGCAGATGTGGGGGCCCCCCCTGGGCGACCGGTGCAATGGACGTCATATCAGTACCATATTAGTACCATATTAGTACCAATAGTACCATATTAGTACCATAGTACATATTAGTACCAAAACTGCCAACTTGTTACAATAGTATCATATTAGTACCAATAGTACCATATTAGTATCATGGTACATAATAGTACCATAAGTACCATCTTGTTACAATAGTACCATATTAGTACCATAGTACCATATTAGTACCAAAACTACCATCTTGTTACAATAGTACCATCTTAGTACCAATAGTACCATATTAGTACCATAGTACATATTGGTACCACAAATACCATCTTGTTACAATAGTACTCCATTAGTACCCCTCCCTCTCTGCTTATGGCCACAATTTACCGCCGACGCAAAATGGCTAACATGTGATGAACGCTGGTGATGATGCAACGTGCCACACGAGCAGAGGTAGTAAATGAGCTAGTAGATTTAGAGTGGGGGCGGGGAGCAGAGTGTCAATCATTTCCTTTCAGCGGCCAATAGGAGCGACCAATAGGAGCGACCAATTGGAGCGACCAATAGGAGCAACCATAAGAGCGGCCAATAGGCGCAGCTAATAGGAGCGGCCAATAGGAACAACCATAGGAGCGGCCAATAGGAGCTGCCAATAGGAGCTGCCAATAGGAGCTGCCAATAGGAGCGATCAATAAGTGTGGCCAATAGGATCGGCCAATAGGAGCTGCCAAAAGGAGCGACCAATAAGTGTGGCCAATAGGAGCAGCCAATAGGAGCAACCGATAGGAGCAACCGATAGGAGCGACCAATAGGAGCGACCAATAACTGTGAGCAATAGGAGCGGCCAATAGGCACGGCCAATAGGAGCGGCCAATAGGAGCGGCCAATAGGAGCGGCCGATAGGAGCGGCCGATAGGAGCGGCCGATAGGAGCGACCGATAGGAGCGACCGATAGGAGCGACCGATAGGAGCGACCGATAGGAGCGACCGATAAGTGCGACCGATAGGAGCGACCAATAAGAGCGACCGATAAGTGCGACCGATAGGAGCGACCGATAAGTGCGGCCGATAGGAGTGGCCGATAGGAGCGGCCGATAGGAGCGGCCGATAGGAGCGGCCGATAGGAGCGGCCGATAGGAGCGGCCGATAGGAGCGGCCGATAGGAGCGGCCGATAGGAGCGGCCGATAGGAGCGGCCGATAGGAGCGGCCGATAGGAGCGGCCGATAGGTGCGGCCGATAGGAGCGGCCGATAAGTGCGGCCGATAAGTGCGGCCGATAGGAGCGGCCGATAAGTGCGGCCGATAAGTGCGGCCGATAGGAGCGGCCGATAGGAGCGGCCGATAGGATCGGCCGATAGGAGCGGCCGATAGGAGCGGCCGATAGGAGCGGCCGATAGGAGCGGCCGATAGGAGCGGCCGATAGGAGCGGCCGATAGGAGCGGCCGATAGGAGCGGCCGATAGGAGCGGCCAATAAGTGCGGCCAATAAGAGCAGCCAATAGAGGCAGTAGAGGAGGAGAAGTTAAACTCACCGACTTATCGGTGAAGGCGGTGGACTCGGAGGGCGCGATGTCGTAATAAGGAGGCTGGAGGGGCAACTTGTGTATCTCCTGCTCTTTGTCAAGATGGACCACCTGCAGGAGAAACAACATGATTAATAATCTCATTATCAATAATAGTCTGATTCAAATTTATATTCTCAATATCAATGATAGTCTGATTCATAGTCCATCATTGAAGAATATCATCAGGATTATTTATTAGTTATATTTGTATTAGTACAAACCCCGTTTCCATATGAGTTGGGAAATTGTGGTAGATGTAAATATAAACGGAATACATCCATCCATCCATCCATTTCCTACCGCTTATTCTCTTCGGGGTCGCGGGGAGCGCTGGAGCCTATCTCAGCTACAATCGGGCGGGGAATACAATGATTTTCAAATCTTTTTCAACCCATATTCAATTGAATGCACTACAAAGACAAGATATTTGATGTTCAAACTCATAAACTTTTTTTTTTTTTTTGCAAATAATAATTAACTTAGAATTTCATGGCTGCTACACGTGCCAAAGTAGTTGGGAAAGGGCATGTTAACCACTGTGTTACATGGCCTTTCATTTTAACAACACTCAATAAACGTTTGGGAACTGAGGAGACACACATTTTTTAAGCTTCTCAGGTGGAATTATTTCCCATTCTTGCTTGATGTACAGCTTAAGTTGTTCAACAGTCCGGGTCTCCGTTGTGGTATTTTAGGCTTCATAATGCGCCACACATTTTCAATGGGATACAGGTCTGGACTACAGGCAGGCCAGTCTAGTACCCGCACTCTTTTACTATGAAGCCACGTTGATGTAACACATGGCTTGGCATTGTCTTGCAGAAATAAGCAGGGGCGTCCATGGTAACGTTGCTTGGATGGCAACATATGTTGCTCCAAAACCTGTATGTACCTTTCAGCATTAATAGCACCTTCACAGATGTGTAAGTTACCCATGTCTTGGGCACTAATACACCCCCATACCATCACACATGCTGACTTTTCAACTTTGCGCCGAGAACAATCCAGATGGTTCTTTTCCTCTTTGGTCCGGAGGACACGACGTCCACAGTTTCCAAAAACAATTTGAAATGTGGACTCGTCAGACCACAGAACACTTTTCCACTTTGTATCAGTCCATCTTAGATGAGCTCAGGCCCAGCGAAACCGACGGAGTTTCTGGGTGTTGTTGATAAACGGTTTTCGCCTTGCATAGGAGAGTTTTAACTTGCACTTACAGATGTAGCGACCAACTGTAGTTACTGACAGTGGGTTTCTGAAGTGTTCCTGAGCCCATGTGGTGATATCCTTTACACACTGATGTCGCTTGTTGATGCAGTACAGCCTGAAGGATCCAAGGTCACAGGCTTTGCTGCTTACGTGCAGTGATTTCTACAGATTCTCTGAACCCTTTGATGATGTTACGGACCGTAGATGGGGAAATCCCTAAATTTCTTGCAATAGCTGGTTGAGAAAGGTTTTTCTTAAACTGTTCAACAATTTGCTCACGCATTTGTTGACAAAGTGGTGACCCTCGCCCCATCCTTGTTTGTGAATGACTGAGCATTTCATGGAATCTACTTTTAGATGTGGGATGTTCCAAATAAGTGTTTAAGAGCATTCCTCAACTTTATCAGTATTTATTGCCACCTTTCCCAACTTCTTTGTCATGTGTTGCTGGCATCAAATTCTAAAGTTAATGATTATTTGCAAAACATTTTTTTTATCAGTTTGAACATCAAATATGCTGTCTTTGTAGCATATTCAACTGAATATGGGTTGAAAATGATTAGCAAATCATTGTATTCCGTTTATATTTACATCTAACACAATTTCCCAACTCATATGGAAACAGGGTTTGTACTTTTCATTTCATCAATTATAATATTACCATTATTAATACTGTCTTTATTCTTAATATCTTTAGTAATATTACCATTATTAATACTATCTTTATTTTTAATATCTTTAGTAATATTACCATTATTCATACTATATTTATTCAAAATAAATTTAGCAATATTACCATCCATCCATTCATCTTCTTCCTCTTATCCGAGGTAGGGTCACGGGGGCAGTAGCCTAAGCAAAAAGGTCCTGACTTTCCTCTCTCCAGCCACTTCGTCCAGTTCCTCACGGGGATCCGAGGCGTTCCCAGGCTAGGTGGGAGACATAGTTTTCCCAACGTGTCCTGGGTCTTCCCCGTGGCCTCCAGCCGGTCGGATGTGCCCTAAACTTCTCCCTAGGGAGGCGTCCGGGGGGAATCCTGACTAGATGCCCGAACTACCTCATCCTGGATGACAGAGCTTCCTGGATGACAGAGCTTCTCACCCTATCTCTAAGGGAGAGCCCCGTCACCCAGCGGAGGAAACTCATTTCGGCCGCTTGTACCCGGCATCTTGTCCTTTGGGTCTTAACCCAAAGCTCATGACCATAGGTGAGGATGGGAACGTAGATCGACCGGTAAATTGAGAGCTTTGCCTTCCGGCTAAGCTCCTTCTTCACCACAACGGATTGATACATTGTCCACATTACTGAAGACGCCGCACCGATCCGCCTGTCGATCTCACGATCCACTCTTCCCTCACTCGTGAACAAGAGTCCGACGTACTTGAATTCCTCCACACGGGGCAAGATCTCCTCCCCAACTCGGAGATGGCACTCCACCCTTTTACGGGAAAGAACCATGGACTTGGACTTGGATATGCTGATTCTCATCCCAGTCGCTTCACACTAGGCTGCGAACCGATTCAGTGAGAGCTGAAGATCCTGGCCAGATGAAGCTATCAGGACCACATCATCTGCAAAAAGTAGAGACCAAACCGGATCCCCTCAACACCCTGACTGCGCCTAAAAATTATGTCCATAAAAGTTATGAAAAGAATCGGTGTCAAAGGGCAGGGAGTCCAACCCTCACTGGAAACGGGTCCGACTTACTGCTGTCAATCAGACAGTCCGATACCCCATACTCTGTGAGCACTCCCCACAGGACATCGGTCGAATAACTTCTCCAAGTCCACAAAGCACATGTAGACTGGTTGGGCTCCCATGCACCCTAAAGGACCCTGCCGAGAGTAGAGAGCTGGTCCACAGTTCCACGACCAGGAAGAAAACCACACTGTTCCTCCTGAATCCGAGGTTCAACCATCCGGCGTAGCCTCCTCTCCAGTAAACCTGAATAGACCTTACCGGGAAGGCTGAGGAGTGTGATCCCACGATAGTTGCAACACACACTCCGGTTCCCTTTCTTAAAGAAAGGAACCACCACCCTGGTCTGCCAATCCAGAGGTACCGCCCCTGTTGTCCACGCGATGTTGCAGACTCTCGTCAACCAAGACAGCCCCACAGCGTCCCGAGCCCTAAGGAACTCCGGGCGGCTGTCATTCACCCCCGGGGCCTTGCCACCGAGGAGCTTTTTATTACCTCGGCAACCTCAGCCCCAAAAATAGGAGAGCCCACCACAGATTCCTCAGGCACTGCTTCCTCATAGGAAGACATGTTGGTGGGATTGAGGAGGTCTTCGAAGTATTCCCTCCACAGATCCAGAACATCGGAAGTCGAGGTCAGCAGAACACCATCCCCACCATACACGGTGTTGACAGGGCACTGCTTCCCCTTCCTGAGGCGGCGGATGGTGGTCCAGAATCGCTTCGAAGCCATCTGGAAGTCGATTTCCATAGTTTCCCTGAACTCCTCCCATGTCCGAGTTTTTGCCTCCGCGGCCGCTGAAGCCACACATTGCTTGGCCTGTCGTTACCTGTCCGCTGCCGACGTTGTCCCATGAGCCTAAAGGACCCGATGGGACTCTTTCCTCAGCTTGACGGCATCCCTCACTGCTGGTGACCACCAGCGGGTTCTAGGATTACCGCCACGACAGGCACCAACCACCTTGCGTTCACAGCTCCAATCAGCCACCTCGACAATAGAGGCACAGAACATGGTCCATTCAGACTCAATATCCAGTGCCTCCATCGTGGCATGTTCAAAGTTCTACTGGAGGTGGGAATAGAAACTCTCTGACAGGAGACTCTACCAGACGTTCCCAGCAGACCCTCACAATGCGTTTGGGCCTACCAGGTCTGTCCGGCATCCTCCCCCACCATCGGAGCCAGCTCACCACCAGGTGGTGATCGGTAGAAAGCTCCGCCCCTCTCTTAACCCGAGTGTCCAAAACATGGGACCGCAAATCAGATGACACAACTACAAAGTCGATCATGGAACTGCGACCAAGGGTGTCCTGTTGCCAAGTGCACATATGGACACCGTTATGTTTGAACATTGTGTTTGTTATGGACAATCCTTGATGAGCACAAAAGTTCAATAACTAAACACCACTCGGGTTCAGATCCGGGCGGGGATTCTTCCCAATCATGCCTCTCTAAGTTTCACTGTTGTTTCCAACATGAGCGTTGAAGTCCTCCAGAAGATTAAGGGAATCCAAAAAGAGTGGGTACTCTGAGCTGCTGTTTGGTGCGTAAGCACAAACAACAGTCAGGACCCGTCACCCCACCCGAAGGTGGAAGGAAGCTACCCTCTCGTTTACTGGGTTAAAGTCCAACGTGCAGGCTTTGAGCCGGGGGGATACAAGAAATGCCACCCCAGCCTGTCGCCTCTCACTGCTTGCAACGCCAGAGTGGTAGAGAGTCCATCCCCTCTTGAGAGAACTGGTTCCAGAGCCCTTGCTGTGTGCGTAGAAGTGAGTCCGACTATATCTAGCCGGAACTTCTCCACCTCGCTCACCAGCTCTGGCTCCCTTCTTCCCAGCGAGGTGACGTTTCACGTCCCAAGAGCTAGCTTATGTAGCCGAGGATCGAACCGCCAAGTGCCCTGACTTTGGCTACCGCCCAGCTCACATCGCACCCGACCTCTATGGCCCCTCCTATGAGTGGTGAGCCCATTAGAGGGGGGACCCCTAGTAATATTACCATTATTTATATTATCTTTATTTATATTATCTTTAGTAATATTACTATCATTAATACAATCCTTATTCATGTTTTCATTGTTAATCTACTCTTTGTTAAGAGTATTCTTAGTGATGCTTAAATTATTTATACATCCATCCATCCATTTTCTAGCACTTGTCCCCCTCGGGGTAATGGGGGTGGCTGGAGCCTAACCCAGCGGTATTCCGGCGGGAGGCGGGGTACACCCTGGACAAGGAAGGTGGTGTACACCCTGGACAAGGAAGGTAGTGTACACCCTGGATAAGGAAGGCGGTGTACACCCTGGACAAGGAAGGGAAGGTTACCCCTGGACAAAGAAGTTGGGATAGACCCTGAAAGAGTGACCCCCTAATGGCAAGGCCAACACAGATAGACAGGTAGACTAAGTTAAAAGATTAAGGTGTTTAAATTAGTGACTAAGTTTAAAGACTTAAGTGTTTAAATTAGTGACTAGATTTAACAAATTATATTAGTGATTAAGTTGAAAGATTAAATTGTTTAAATTAGTGAGTAAGTTGAAACACTAGGGTATTTAAATTAGTGACTAAGTTGAACGACTAAAATGTTTAAATTGGTGACTAAGTTGAACGACTGAAGTGTGAAATTAGTGACTAGTTTGAAAGAATAAAGTGTTTAAATTAGTGACTAGGTTAAACAATTAAAATGTTTAAATTAGTGACTAGGTTGAAACATTTAAGTGTTTAATATAGTGACTAAGTTGAAAGACTAAAGTGTTTAAATTAGTGACTAAATTGAACAACTTAAATGTCAAATTAGTGACTATGTTGAACGACAAAAGTGTTCAAATTAGTGAGTAAGTTTAAAGACTAAAATGTTTAAATTTGTGACTAAGCTGAAAGACTAAAATGTTTGAATTAGTGACAAGTTGAAAGACAAAAGTATTTTAAATGAGCAATTAAGTTGAAAAAGATTAAAATTATTAAGTTAGTGACTAAGTCGAACGAGTAAAGTGTTTCAATTGGTAACTAAGTTGAAAGACTAAAGTGTTACAATTAGTGACTAAATTAGAATATTTAAATGCTTAAATTGGTGACTAAGTCAAAAGACTAAAGTGGTTAAATTTGTGACGAAGTTGAAATAGTAAAGTGTTTTAACTAGTGACTAAGTTGAAAGACTAAAATGTTTAAATACGTGACTAAGTTGAAAGACTAAAGTGTTTGAATTAGTGACTGAGTTGAAATACTAAAGTGTTTAAATTAGTGACTAAGTTGAATGACTAAAATGTTTAAATTAGTGACTAAGTTGAAAGACTTAAATGTTTAAATTAGTGACTAAGTTGAAAGACTAAAATGTTTAAATTAGTGACTAAGTTGAAAGACTACAATGCGTGTTCTATATTAAGTTTCCATGCAGGTGTATTGGAAGAGGCAGAGCTTGCCCCAAACAAGAAGACCATACCTGGATGTCATCAGAAGTCAGGTGTCCCTTCATGTCGCTGTTCTTCTTCTTGGGTGGGGGAGGGGCGGGCTTGTGGGCGGGCGGGAGGTCGGTCCTGTTGACAGAGAACACAGACACGGCGTGACCTTTGGCACCGTCAGTGGCGGCCGCCGTCACATCGCTCACCTGCTAATGAGAAGTCCTGCCCGCACCTGGCCTTCTCTTAGCTCTGGACTTGGCGGCGGCGTGGCGGCGGCCTTTCAAAGGCTGCTAATGAGAGTGGCTGTCATTGGACATTCAGTGGGGAAGTTGTGAGTCACGTCCTCTGGGGGGCGCCCACCTCAAACAGTCCGTCTTCCAAAGGCAGATCCACGTGGTCATCTCCAGGATTGACTCAGACAATGTGCCCTTTGACCCTCAAACATGGTCCTCGCTTTATGTTTACCACTTTTCGTGTCAATCTATGTTGATAGAGACTCCTTTGTGGTAATAAACGCTTTTGTGCTCAAAACTTTGTAAACGTTGTTTTGCTCACCCCTTCATGAACGTTCTTGTGCTCACCCCTTCATGAACGTTCTTGTGCTCACCCCTTCATAAATATTTTTGTGCTCACCTCTTCATAAACGTTTTTGTACTCACCACTTTATAAATGTTCTTGTGCTCACCCCTTCATAAACCTTCTAGTACTCACCCCTTCAGAAACATTTTTCGTTCTAACTCCATAAACATTTTTGACTCACCCCTTCATAAACGTTTTTGTGCTCACCTCTTCATAAACGTTTTTTGTACTCACCCTTTATGAATGTTCTATTGCCTACCTCTTCATAAACGTTTTTGTGCTCACCCCTTCATGAACGTGTTCTACTCATTAAATGTTCTTGTGCTTAACCCTTCATGAACGGTTTGTGCTTACCCCATCGTAAACGTTTCTGTGCTCACCCTTCATAAACATTTTTTGTGCTCACCTCTTCATAAATGTTTTTGTGCTCATCCCTTCATGAATGTTTTTCTGCTCACCACTTCATGAACGTTCTTGTGTGCACTACTTCATAAACGTTTTTGTGCTCACCTCTTCATAAACGTTTTGTGCTCACCATTTCATAAACGTTGTTGTGCACACCACTTCATAAACGTTTTTTGTGCTCACCCCTTCAGGAACATTTTTGTGCTCACCCCTTCATTAAACATTGTTGTGCCCACCCCTTCATGAATATTTTTGTGCTCACCCCTTCAATAAACATTGTTGTGCTCGCCACTTCATGAACATTTTTGTGCTCACCCCTTCATAAACGTTTTTGTGCTCACCCCTTCAAAAACGTGTCCAACAAAATGCTGACATTTACTCACTACTTTGTTCTTTTTACAATTTCCTACAATACTTTTTTTTTTTTAACAAACTCCTTATAAACATGATAGTCAAAGATTGTTTATATGAGAGGACCACTCATATTAGAGTGTCCGCCCTGAGTTGGGTAGGTTGTGAGTTCAAACCCCGGCCGAGTCATACCAAAGACTATAAAAATGGGAGTCATTACCTCCCTGCTTGGCACTCAGCATCAAGGGTTGGAATTTGGGGTTAAATCACCAAAATGCTCACTGCTCCCCTCACCTCCCAGGGGGTGGAACAAGGGGATGGGTCAAACGCAGAGGGTGATTTCACCACACCTAGTGTGTGTGTGACTATCAGTGGTACTTTAATTTTAACTTTTTTTTTTAACAACCTCCTTTTACGCATACTAGTCAAAGATTGTTTATACAAGAGGACCACCACTCTGCTGTTTTACCAACCTCCTTTTCACAGTCAAATATTATTTATATGAGATTATACGAGAGGACCACTCTGCTGTTTTAAAAACCTTCTTTTACACATACTGGTCAAAGATTGTTTATATGAGAGGACCACCACTCTGCCCTAAATACAATTTCATAACTGAAGAGCCCCTCCCTCCTTTACTTCCTGATTCCTTACCTTGAATTATTAATGTATTTTCTTCATGGGACTCAGGTACCGACAGGTCAAGCGGTGTGCGGCTTTGGTGGTTGCAGAAGCAAAAACTCGGACATTGGAGAAGCGGTTCTGGACCACTATCTGCCGCCTCAGGAAGGGGAAGCAGTGCACTGTCAACTCTGTGTATAGTGGGGACCATGTGCTGCTGACCTCGACTCAGGCTGTTGTGGATCGGTGGAAGAACTACTTCAAAGACCTCCTCAATCCCACCTACATGTCTTCCAATGAGAAACCAGTGCCTCTGGACTCTGAAGTGGCCCGTCCTATTTCTGGGGCTGAGGTTACCGAGGTAGTTAAAAAGCTCCTGACATGGCCCCGGGGTGAATGAGATTCACCCGGAGTTCCTTATGGCTCTAGATGATGTGGGCCGGTCGTGGTTAACAAGACTCTGCAGCAGGGGCGCTGCTCGGTTATCCATCAAGCCACGTGGGGTGAGGTGCCAAAGGTGTGGGATGTGGGGGGTGGGGTACTCAGCCAGTCAGTCCAACAAAAGTCAACAAACAACAGGTGTGTGTCCGTGGGAGACACACCTGTTTGTTGTGTATTCCCTGCACTGTTCTCTAGTGGAATCTCAAACCAAAGACCTTGCCAGGTCACTAGTAGCCAGGGAGAACAATCCAGATTAGATGTTTATGTTTGAGCGAGCGAAAACAAATGAAAACATTTTATTCTAATTGTCTAATTCTGGTCCTCAAATTCTCGACTGAATGGGTCGCCAGGCACACAACCCTCCACTTCTCCCAATGTCCGGCAACAAACATTACGTCAGGACAGGCAGATGTTGTCCAGTTTGGGATTTAGTCCAATATCTTAAAAGTCTGGTGCTCACAGCTTTTCCCGTCCTTCGGTCATTTGTGGCAGCTTCAGGATACTTTGAACGGCTGCCAACATCTTCCACTTTATGGATACACCAGAGCAACGCTTACTCCAACCAGCAGATGTCCTGTTATCATGATTCCGAATAGCTAGATGCCTTCAACTTCTTCGGGTCGCCAGGCACACAACCCTCCACTTCTCCCAAAGTCCGGCAAGAAAAGTTAGTCAGGACTGGCAGGGTTCTTGAACTTGAGCTTCTCGTCGAGAAGATCTTGTCGATTACTTTGAGAGGCCAGATGATCAATTCCATCATTTAGATTATGGAGAGCAGTGCAAAAGGAGACTCCAAGAAAGTTAAGACAAGATGAAACAAAGAAGCAAGCAGGAGAGATAAAGCAGATGGAAGGAAAATCTTCAGCTATCGATTAATGCCAGAGATAAAAAAAAATAAAAAATAAATAAATATATATATATATATATATATATATATATATATATATATATATATATATATATATATATATATATATATATATATATATATGTATATATATATATATATATATATGCTGCTTGTTAGCATCTAAACTAGTCAAAGTTTTGCTAGCTTGGCATGAAGAGGTGAAAGAGTGCTGATATTCTTTAGCCGATGGAAGCTAATCAAGCTAGTTAGCATCATGTTGTGTGACTCAGTCCTGGTTCCCAATCCGCCGTGTGCTGCAGCCCATCGAGAGGGCTGGTGCTAATGTAAACTGACAAGCGGCACAAGCTGATGGCGAGCAGGACGTGTGAGGCGGTGTTGAAGGACGTGTGAGGCGGTGTTGAAGGAAGTGTGAGGCGATGGTGAAGGACATTTGAGCTCCATCCAGGATGTCCACCTTGAAGACCTCCATGTCCACAGTGGACACAGAAGATTGAGGGAGACTCAAGGACCGATTTGAGTCGGCTCGCGAGGGGAAACAATGCTAATCCAGAAAGTGAGAAGAGCATCTGGTGGGAGAAAGTCCTCCAAGTTACTCGCAAAATGTCAAGTTTTTGAGGAAGGAGATGTTCTTATTCAAGACTTCCTGCCAATGGAAGAAGCATTTCAAGCACACGCAACGATTATTGATTTCTGCTGATCACAATCGTATTTGCCAATTTCACTTCGTTTGATGTTTTCATTGCAAACCGTAACAACGATTTGATCTTTAGGAGGCAAATACTGCAACACTACTTTGCTCCCGTTTAGTTGTTACCTGGTCTTAGTTTCTTGTGTTGAACAAAGACTCTACCAAGTCCCAGTCCTTGTGTGCCAAACACACTGAATACATCCGGTTCTGATCTTTAGGAGGAAAATAATAATAATAATAATAATAATAACTGGGATTTACATAGCGCTTTTCTAAGTACCCAAAGTCGCTTTACATGTACAACCCATCAATCATTCACACCTGGTGGTGGTAAGCTACTTTCATAGCCACAGCTGCCCTGGGGTACACTGACGGAAGCGTGGCTGCAATTTGCGCCAACGGCCCCTCCGACCACCACCTATCATTCATCATTCAATTCACCGGTGTGAGTGGCACCGGGGGCAAAGGGTGAAGTGTCCCGCCAAAGGACACAACGGAAGCGTTTTTTTTTTTTGGATGGTAAGAGGCGGGGAGCGAACCTGCAACCCTCAGGTTTCTGGCACGGTTGCTCTACCCACTACTTATACAATACTTCAACACAGTGGGCCTGATTTACTAAGATCGAAATACCACACGGTAAACAGTGTGTGCAACCTTTAAAATAGTGTGTACTAATAGTGGGCATGTTGCGTGTGATTAACTAGAACTGTGTGTGTAATTGTAAAATGGTGCATACCGCCTTATTTAAATGAAGATTTAGCATGTACTATACGAGGCATCTCCATTGGAAACACTTGTTTACTGCACATTGACACGCTCCACCTGGGATGTTCTGTTTTCAAACATGCAGGAGACATCTACCACTTTATATGGTCACTTTAGAAACAGTCCTGCAGTGCATCAACAATGACACCACTTTGTCCTACTTGCTGAAGGTGCAAGGGAGAGAGGCTGCACTTACTCCGCTCAATACACAAAAAATACACACTTCAAGAAATTATTTTTGTATAACAGTGTTTTTAGAAATATCTATTATATAAACAAATGTCATTAATAAAAGACTAAAAAACACTAAAACGCATCAGTTAAATACATTTTACTCAGACCTGTAAATCATCCAGCATCTATACAATTATAAAATTATGTTGCTGAATATGTGTCTAATATTTGTGTAAAATGTTGACACACATGTCAAACGGAGGATTGTGTGTGTGTGTGTGTGTGTGTGTGTGATCCTGCAGTTGTGTGTGCAACTGTCACTTTGCACACTTGCTAAACAAAACACTAATTAGTCCTGCAAAACAATGATGAGTTTTGATAAATCACATTGCGTGTGCTAAATAGTTCTATTTGCATCTTCTCCTTGCATCTTCTCCAGCTTTCTGTGCTATCAAGTGTGCACAGGTTTTAGTACACGCAAACATTTAGTAGATCAGGCTCCTGGTCTCCACAAAGACTTAACGGAAGTAAAAACACACAAAACTGTGTGCCGTTCCTTAACAAGTTTATCTAGATTGTGTTGCAAAATAATTGACGATGACACTTTCACACCTCAGGCCTTGATATGAGGACACACACACACACACACGCACACACACACACACTGCGATACAGGACACGATGATGTACTTTGTCACAGTCAAGCAGCAACAAGCAAGTAGACAACTTAAAGCCACAGGACACACAAGTACAAAAGTGGTCTCACGTGTGATTTCTCACTTCCTGTTTGACACACTTCCTGTTTCACACAATCAAATCACGTTTGCATACTGACTGACATTTACAAAGCAAGTACTTGAAGAAACGTGTTTGATTCCCTTTGTTGTTGTTGCCAAAAACTACGTTTACATGCACTATACAACACTTACTGTAAATATGTACATTTAACTTAGAACTAACCCAATTGTTTTTACATTATTACATGTGTTAACGTTATTTTTACATTAATATTAAAATATTTAAAAAAAAAAAAATTTTAAAACATTATTATTACATTACAATTATATTAATTATTAACATCATATTTACATATTTAATACATTATTATCAAATTATTTTTTACATTTTTTTTTACATTTTACATTGTTAAATTATTATTACATTTTTGTTACATTGTTTTTACATTAATATTGTATTATTATAACGTTTTACATTATTTTCATTAATTTTACATTTATTTTTACATTAATATTACATTATTATTACATTATTATTACATTATTATTACATTATTATTAATTTTTTTACATTATTGTTATGTTAAAGTTAAAGTTAAAGTACCAATGATTGTCACACAGTGTTATTCAATGTTTTTACATTATTATTATTTTAAATTTTTACATTATCAGTCCAATATTTTAAATGATCATTACATTATTATTATTATTACATTATGTTTCAAATTATGTTTTACATTGTTTTTTACATTATAATTCCATTATAATTACATTATTAGTCCATTATTTTTGTATGATTATTACATTGTTATTATTTTTTTACATATTTTTTTTACATTATTTTTACATTATAATTACATTATTAGTCCATTATTTTATATGATTATTACATTATTATTATTATTATTTATTTTACATTATTTTTACATTAATAGTCTATTTTATTTTACATGATTATTACATTATTATTACATGTTTTCACATTATTTTTTGCATTATTATTGCATTATTAGTCCATTATTTTTACATGATTAATACATTATTATTACATTATTCTTACATGATTACATTATTATATTATTTTTGAAGTATTAATTTACTGTTACTTTATTCTTACAATATTTGTACATTTTTTTATATAATCTACCTCTGATAATCTCACCTTTAACACCAACCTGTAATTTTTAGTGCATGTAGAGGAGGTGAAGGTGACCATTTTAAAAGCAACCTTGTTGTTGATGCTGTTGACCTTGTTGTTGTGGTTGTTGTCAACCTTGTTGTCACTGTTGTTTTTGACCGTGCTGTTGATGTTGTTGACCTTGTTGTTGTTGACATTGCTGTTGTTAACGTTGTTGATGTTGTTGACCTTGGTGTTGTTGACATTGTTATTGTTGACCTTGTTGTTGATGCTGTTGACCTTGTTGTTGTGGTTGTTGTCGACCTAGTTGTTGTTGACATTGTTGTTGTTTTTTTTACCTTGTTGTTGATGTTGTTGACCTTGGTGTTGTTGACATTGTTGTTGTTGACTTTGTTGTTGATGTTGTTGACCTTGTTGTTGTTGACGTTGTTGTTCACCTTGTTGTTGACATTGTTGACCTTGTTGTTGGTGTTGTCATTGACCTTGTTGTTGTTTAATTTGTTATTGACATTGATGCTGTTGTTGTTGTTGATGTTGTTGTTGACCTTACTGATGTTGTTATTGACCTTATTGTTGTTGTTAATGTTGATATTGTTGGCTTCGTTGTTGACATTGTTGTTGATGTTATTGTTTATCTTATTGTTGTTGACGTTGTTGTTGATGTTGTTGTTGCTGTTGACTGCACCAGCAGGGTTTCCCAGTCATGTGTGATAGTTTGATTTATCCTCCGAGTGTTGCTAGCTGTGCCAAAGTCAGCAAACAGATTCACTTTTGGCGGCGCTAACTCGGCGGCTGCGTGTTGTCGGTGATAAATCACGTGTGGGGGGATTGGGGGGGGGGGGGGCGGGGGGGGGCTGTTGAAGACAATATTCCCAGACTATGGCTTTTGACAACACCCGTCTGTTTTTGTCATCAGCCACGCTTAAATGGTTTTGTGATGAATCAGCCTTGACCGCATGTTGCTGCTTGGCGAGGGTCAGCCACCTTGTTGACACCCTTGGCATCAACGTACAGCGCCAAACAGTCGCCTTGTGGTCCGCACTCACAAACACATCAAATAAATGTTTGGATCTTCTTATAGTTTTACAGCAACAAATAGAACAAGAAGACCAGCGGATAGCTTAGGTGCTTTAAGAAAGTGTGTATCTTTTAATTGTCTATATTTGTCACAAATAGGACACAACGTGTACACAAAACAATTTGCAATTGTGATATGTTGATATTGATATTTTAAATTGTTATGATAAAATGTATGTTCACTGACACTTTAGCTAATGCTAGCTATCTATCATTAGCTAAGTACACACAATCCTAACCTAATGTACGTTCACTGACACTGTAGCTAATGCTAGCTATCTATCATTAGCTAAGTACACACAATAGTAACCTAATGTACGTTCACTGACACTGTAGCTAATGCTAGCTAGCTATCATTAGCTAAGTACACACAATCCTAACCTAATGTACGTTCACTGACATTGTAGCTAACGCTAGCTAGCTATTATTAGCTATGTACACACAACGCTAACCTAATATTAGTGAAGAGGTTTCTTCACTTTTAAAGGAATATTCACTTTTGATGAACTATGCATGCTTCTCATTGACTGTTTGCTTATTTTCAAAGGTTTGCATTTCAAAACAAGGAAGACAATCCCGGTACACCCCAAGAAAGGCCATGTTGTTTTCCAACATGGAAGTATTTGCTGCGGCTAATGTTCTCCTCACATATAAACACGTTACCATGGCGACACAGACACAAGCCACACCCAAGTTTACAGCGCATGCAGAGCGACACACACCACCAGGACTCCGGTCATGCAGCGGAGACCACAACCAATGCACACCGACGGGGAGGTTGGGAAACAAAAGGACGGAGCTTGCACGACTTTATCTTTGTTGTAATTTGAGTTCATACTTTTTATGAACGTATCTCTAAATCTAAATTTCTTTCAACACTTTCACATCAAATGTTTCAATTTGCGACGCCTTGTTTACACTTTTTGACTTGAATTTGGTCTTCCTCTGGCGCTTACAGCGGCGTGCTCAAGTACGTGACTTGCAGGCTGCCGTTGGAGGCGGGCAAGAGCATAGAGGGTCCGGGGGGGCGGGGCTGGGACAGACCGGGGTCAGGCGCCTCTACTTTCCTTGTGGCGAATTCTGGCTTCTCTGCTGCCTCGGTCACGCAACAGTCGCCTACAGCCGCGACGCTGAGGGAGGCGAGACAGAGAGCGGTTACTTGGACAAGAGGTCAGAGACCACCTTCTGCTACTTTACCATGCAGGCGGCCATCTTTGCCACATCACCAATGACCTTTGAGATAGACACAATCCACCCGCCATTTGATCCGCTGAAGCAAGTATATCATCCTTGGCAGAAGTGTTTTATTGTGAAAAGGAAGTACCTCAACCTAACTTCCTGATACAAAAAACTTTGGTTGTTGAAATGAAATAAAATCCATTTTAATTGTGCTCGGCCCTCCCAAAACAGCACAATTTGAAGATGAAACACACCTTTGAAATCACTTTTAGATGAGAAATAAAAGATCCCACCAGAGGAAAAACTACAGTAGTTGTATGAATAAAGTATAAATATTGTACAATATTGACTTATGGAGAGTAGACTTCTGTCAAGGTGGGCTGCTTCTTCATTGTGTGACAATTGGAACTATGTTGTTGTTCATGTTGCACACTGTGATGTGATGGTTGTTGTTCATGTTGCACACTGTGATGTGATAGTTGTTGTTCATGTTGCACACCGTGATGTGATGGTTGTTGTTCATGTCGCACAACGTGATGTGATGGTTGTTGTTCATGTTGCACATTGTGATGTGATAGTTGTTGTTCATGTTGCACACTGTGATGTGATGGTTGGATTGTGTTGAGCTCTGATACATATTACTTTAACTATCAGCACGATTGTGTTGATCTCTGACAAATATTACTTTAACTGGTAGCAGGGGGCAGGAGTGTGTCAATCTCTAACAAATATTACTTTAACTGTTAGCAGAGGGGCAGGAGTGTGTTGATCTCTGACAAATATTACTTTAATTGTTTGCAGGGGGCAGTATTGTGTTGATATCTGATAAATATTACTTTAACTATTAGCAGCGGGGCAGGATTGTGTTGATGTCTGACAAATATTACTTCAATTGGCAGCAGGGGGCAGTATTGTGTCAATCTTTAACAAATAACAATTCAATCAATCAATCAATGTTTATTTATATAGCCCTAAATCACAAGTGTCTCAAAGGGCTAGCAGGGGGCAGGAGTGTGTTGATCTCTGATAAATGAATAAATAAAACTTTAACTGTTATCAGGGGGCATTATTGTGTTGATATCTGACAAATATTACTTCAATTGGCAGCAGGGGGCAGTATTGTGTCAATCTCTAACAAATATTACTTTAACTGTTAGCAAAGGGGCAGGAGTGTGTTGATATCTGATAAATACTACTTTAATTGTTAGCAGGGGGAATAATTGTGTTGATCTCTGATGAATAATACTTCAACAGGTAGCAAGGGGCATGATTGTGTATATATTTGACAAATATTACTTTAAACTGAGAGTAGGGGACATGATTGTGTTGATGTCTGACAAATATTACTTCAATTGCCAGTAGGGGCAGTATTGTGTCAATCTGTAAGAAATATTATTCGAACTGTTAGCAGCGGGGCAGGTTTGTGTTGATCTCTGACAAATATTACTTTAACTGTTAGCAGGGGGAAGGATTGTGTTGATCTCTGATAAATATTACTTTACCTTTTAGCAGGGGGCAGGAGTGTGTTGATTTCTAAAAAATATTACTTTAATTGGCAGCAGGGGACATTATTGTGTCAATCTATAACAAACAATACTTTAACTGGCAGCAGGGGGCAGGATTGTGTTGATCACTGACAAATAGTTCTTCAATTAGAAGCAGGGGGCAGTATTGTGTCAATCTCTAACAAATATTACTTTAACTGTTAGCAGGGGGCAGGACTGTGTTGATCTCTGACAATTATTACTTTAATTGTTAGCAGGGGGCAGGATTAGGTTGATCTCTGACAAATGTGACTTTACCTGTTATCAGGGGACAGGAGTGTGTCGATCTCTGACAAATATTACTTTAACTGTTAGCAGGGGGAAATAATGTGTCAATCTCGAACAAATAATACTTTAACTGGCAGCAAGGGGCGTGATTGTGTATGTATTTGACAAATATTACTTTAATTGGCAGCAGGGGGCAGTATTGTGTCAATCTCTAACAAATATTACTTTATCTGTTAGCAGTGGGATAGGAGTATGTTGATCTCTGATAAATATTACTTTAACTGTTAGCAGGGGATAGGAGTGTGTTGATCTTTGTTAAATATTACTTTAACTGTTAGCAGCGGGACAGGATTGTGTTGATTTCTGATAAATATTACTTTAACTGGCAGGAGGTGATGGGGTTGAGTTGATCTCTGACAAATACTACTTCAATTGGCAGCAGGGGGTAGGATTGTGTTGATCTCTAATAAAAATTACTTTAACTGTTAGCAGGGGGCAGGAGGGGGTACAAAATCTTACTCCACCTCCTCGTTGTGCACCTCCAGGAAACGGCAAGTAGGGAATGCCTGTGAGAGTGATGTATGGTGGAGGCCTCAGAAACCCCAGGGCCATCACGGTAGCCAAGAAGGTCTCACAGGAACCCTGAAAAGGGTAGGCTAGCGGAGTTCAGGTGAAGACATTTGCAGCCGGAATGATGGATGGAAATCGTCAGCCGAGGAATCTGTACCGATCAATGGTGAAGTTCCATGCTGGTTGACGGAAGAACCAAACAATGTGGTCAACGGTAAGCAGCAAAAAGACCAGTTAGAGGTCACTGCGAGCAGCTGGAGAGACTGCTTAAGTCTGGGAAGACCACTCTCCTAACACAAGGCAAGTGTAAATAAATCCCTGGCCCTCCAGGTAGGGGGTTGTGTGATGGGCTAACTAGCCGTCCCTGGAAAAATAAACTGGTTACAGAAACTGAAACTATGAAAACTTTACCTGTGACTGACCGAAGCCTAACTGACGACCCACAAGTAGGATGTATGAACCGTCTGGAGCAAGCTCATCAGAGACCTCAGTGGGGGAAATGTCTGCTGAAGCTGAAGTCAAGAACAAGAATTGGATGCTCGTTGACACTTGTGATTTAGAGATAAATAAGTAAACTTTGATTGATTGACTGATTGATGCTGGAATGTCAGAACACTATACCAAGCTGGAAAATTGGCACAACTGACCAAAGAAATGCAGCGTTACAACCTAAGCATTGTTGGTGTATGTGAGATCAGATGGAATACCCTTGGAGCAGTAACAACTGCCACTGGAGAGACCTTTCTCTATTCAGGCAACCCCAAAGAAAAAAACTCACACACACATGGAGTAGGACTACTCCTTTCAAAAGGTGCAGTAAAAAGCCTCATTGAATGGGAATCAATTTCAGAGAGGATCATCACAGCCAGGTTTACATCAAAAGGACGCAATATCACATTCATTCAGTGCTACGCTCCCACCAACACTGCTGTTTTTGAAGAGAAAGACACTTTTTACCAACAACTACAGACTGCCTAACAGAAGGCTCCCAAAATAGACATCAAGATTGTAATGGGAGACCTGAATGCCAAAATTGGAAAGGATAATAGCGACTGGAGTGGAACGATGGGGACTGAATGATTGGGACTGATGAATGAGAATGGGCTTCTCTTTGCCAGCTTCTGTGTCCTCAATGAGTTAGTGATCGAAGGCAGTCTCTTCCCACACAACCAAACCCACAAAGCTACCTGGATATCCCCAGACCACCACACCGGGAATCAGATCGACCACGTTGCAATAGACAGGAAACGGAGGAGAGTTCTTCTTGATGTCAGAGTCAAGAGGGGCGCTGATATAGACTCTGACCACCATCTTCTCGTGGGAGAACTCAGATTGAAACTGGCAGTGAAGAAGAAAGTTGGTAACAGGGTTCAGAGAAGGTTTGAGATGAGGAAACTGAACGATAACATAATACAACAATAATGCGGAATCCTTCGCAACCAGTTCCAAGCCCTATCAGAAGGAGATAACATAAACGACCAATGGGAAAGATGCAAGACGGCTTTTACTAACACTTGCAAATCTGTCCTGGGCTACAGAGACCCCAGAATAAAGGACTGGATCACAGATGCAACTTGGAGGGAGATCCAGGCTAGGCGTGACATCAAAGCAAAACTGAACAGAGAGACAGACAACAACAACAAGAAACGCCTCCGACAAGACTACCAAGAAAAGAACAGGTTGGTTTGTAAAAGCTGCAAGAGGGACAAGATAACACAAACGGAGGAGCTGGCCAACGAAGCAGAGGCAGCAGCCAGAAAAAGGAACGCCAAGGAACTGTACAGAATAACCCGTCAGCTGTCTGGGAAAAAACGGACCACAAGCCGCCCTATCAGGGACAAACAGGGAAACCTTCTCACCAAAGAGTCCCAGCAATTAGAGCAATGGAAGAGGTCCTGAATAGACTCCCCCCAGAGACTACACCAGTCATTGAGGAAGCAAGAAAAAACCTAAACATCAACTGTGGTAGGACAACAAAGGAGGAAATAAAGCAAACCAGCAAAAAACTAAAGCTGGGCAGGGCACCAGGGAAGGATAATATCCCACTTGATGTACTGAAAGCATTCATCAATGCCACCACTGATATCCTCCATGAGCTTTTAAATGACATCTGGGAAAAAGAAGAGATTCCCAATGATTGGAAGGAGGTGTTAATTGTCACAGTTCCGAAGAAAGGAAACCTCAGCGAATGTAAAACTGGAGAGGCATCATGCTCCTCTCAGTCCCAATCAAAATCCTCTGCCGAATTATCCTGGACAGAATCAGAGGTGTGGACTCGAGTCACATGACTTGGACTCGAGTCAGACTCGAGTCATGAATTTGATGACTTTAGACTCGACTTGACAAAATGTAAAGAGACTTGCAACTCGACTTAGACTTTAACATCAATGACTTGTGACTTCACTTGGACTTGAGCCTTTTGACTTGACATGACTTGCTTTTTTCCCCAAAACCCAAAGATTAAAAAGTTATTTGGGAGCGCTCATATATCCTACATAAACAATGCATGAATACATTAGATATAGACTGTATCTCTGTTGCTGCAGCAGCAGAGTTTATTCTATCTTGACACTTTGTATTGATATTTTGTATTACATTTCTCCCTTAAATGATCATGTTTACACTGATTGTTTTATATGTATTTTTTTATGCATGTCACTTAGGATAAAAGCGTCTGCCAAATACTAAACATATATGAACACCTGAAAGTCTTTATATCAGCTAAAACCACCATCTGTTTCACTGGATTCAGAATAAAACCAAATTCTGTCTTACCCAAAAATATTAGTATTTGAATATTGTTACTTGAAGACTTATTCCTGGTTACAATTATACTGTTAAGAAAGTATTGTCTTATATTTTGCCTAAAATGAGAATGCGGATGGTGAATGTGTTTATTCTGTAAAAGAATGACTTAAATGTTTAAAATGACTGGCCAATAGTGCTATTATGAAGTGCAATGTTAGCACTATTGTTTTCCTGCAATTTCAAATGCCCTTGTTTTAATAAATAAATACAGCGTTTTAAAAGCATAAACAATCTGTGTAAATGTATTAGTCTGTGGTTAAAAGGACTTGAAAGGACTCGAAACTCAAAATGCGGGACTTGGGACTTGACTTGAGACTTTCCAGTCTTGACTTTGGACTTGACTCGGGACTTGCCTGTCTTGACTCGAGACTTGACTCGAGACTTGAGGGCAAAGACTTGAGACTTACTTGTGACTTGCAAACCAATGACTTGGTCCCACCTCTGGCAGAATACAAAAACCACTAGACAAGATATTCAGGAACGAACAAGCAGGTTTCTAGAAAAACAACTCCTGTACAGGTCACATTGCACCACTCAGAATAATTGTCAAACAGTGCATCGAATGGCAGTCATCGCTATTAATAAACTGTGTCGACTTCGAAAAGGCTGTTGACAGTCTAGACAGAAACATCCTATGGAAACTGCACTGACATCATGGAATTCCAATAAAACTGGTCAACATCATCAAATGCATGTATGATGGATTCATAGGTCAAGTCATCTCAAATGGTAAACTCTCGGACACCCTCCTTATAAAAACAGGAGTACAGCAAGATTACCTACTGTCACCCCTCCTCTTCCTTATCGCCATCGACTGGAGAATGAAAATGTCAGTGGATGGCCAGAAGACAGGATTACAGTGGAACCCTTTTGAAAGACCTTGATTTTGCTGATGACCTGGCTCTGATCTCAGGAACAAACACACACACACACATCCAACGCAATACCACCAGAATGCACGAACATAGTAAACAGATAGGCCTCACGATAAACACTGGGAAGACCAATGTCATGAGGCTGAACACCAAATCCCATCAACCTATCACAATCAAGTAGCACCCCCTGGAAGATGTGGTCAAGTTTGTCTACCTGGGAAGCAACATCAGCACAGATGGACAAGCTGATAAAGATGTCGAGCTGCGCATCAGCAAAGCAAGACATGCCTTTAGAACTCTCCGACCTGTATGGCTCTCTTCCCAGCTCTCCAGAAACACTAAAATCAGAATATTCAATATAATTGTAATTGTAGAGACGCATGAACCAGGAGCAAATTCAAAATTAAATGAAAAGCAGAAAGTGGGGATGGATCGGCCATACACTTAGGAAGGATCCGAGAAACATAGCAAGATAAACCCTGGATTATAATTCTCAAAGGAAGCGGAAACCACAGAGACCAAAATCCAACTGGAGGCGGTGCACTCTTGATGAACTGACCAAGATGGAGACCCCCTGGCAGAAGCGAAGACCATCGTGCAGAAGAGAGTGAGGTGGAGATCCATGGTGGACGCCCTATGCTCCCAAGGGGGCCAAGAGGATTAAGTCAAGCAAATCAAAGGGGGCAGGAGTGTGTTGATCTCTGATAAATATTACTTGAATTGTTAGCAGGGGACATGATTGTGTCAATCTTTAACAAATATTATTTTAACTGGCAGCAGGGGACATGATTGTGTCAATCTTTAACAAATATTACT